>NW_028227263.1:28857806-29115306 GCF_978045245.1 Mus caroli
CCAGGCATTTGGCAGGGCCTGCATGAAAGGCAGAGATATTATTGATTGAAGTTGTGAATTGTAGCCTGGATCACATTGGAGATGCAAAGATGTTAGAGATGCTGGAGTCATATGATATCTACCCAAGAGAACAGCTAACAGGTTATGGAACCAACCTAAGAGACAGCATGCTGCAGTCAACAAAGCTGAAAGGAGTTGGAGATGTAAAGACAACATTGACATTGGGTATGAAGATGAAGAATTGAGTTTTCCATGCTGGTTTTCAGTCTTGCTTTGGTCAAGCATTTCCTCATTATACTCCCTTTCCTCCCTTTCTGAATGTTACTGTATGTTCTGTGCCATTTTATGTTAGATCTGCTTTTTTTTAATTTCAAATTTACAGGTGGTTACAGTTAAGAGATTACCTTGAGTCTCAACAAGACTCTAGAGTCTTGAGACTATGAAAGAATATGGGGGCTTTTGGGTTGGGCATAATGGATTTTGCATCATGATATGGCTACAAGCCTATAGGGGCCAGGGTGTCAGATATGGGGGTTTGAATGAGAATTGAATTCCTTAGACTCACATAGTTGAGGCTAAATCACCAGTTGATGACCTTTTAATGAGAATTAGAAGGATTAAGAGTTGTGACTTTGTTGGAGTAGTGGTGACCTTGTTAGAAGAGCTGGGCTTTGAAGTTTCAAAACCCCATGCCAAGCCCTTTCTTTCTTCCCCTTCTCCCCTCCCCAACCTTCCACTCTCTCTCTGCCTGATGCCTGTGAATTGGGATATAAAGCTATCAACTACTTTTTCAGTACCATACCTGTCTGTGTACTGCTACAATTCCCTCTTGATGATGATGGACTAACTCTCTGAAACTGTAAGCAAACCCTTAATTAAATGCTTACTTTTATAAGTTTCCTTGGTCATGGTGTCTTTTCACAGCCATAGAACAGGAACTAAGACAGAAGGAAGAAAAGTTATTTGAGAAAGAAAAATGAACAGAATTTCCTAGAACAACAAGAGCAAATGAGAATAAACACCAGAGACAGGTAAAAGGAGGTGTAGAACCCCAAAACCATGCGAAGAGTCCTCTGCCTTCACCCCACATCAGTGACGCCATTGTTCTTCCCTAGGAAGGGTCAGTTTGCATTTATACAAAGATGTCTCTTCCAGTGTGGGAAGGGAACTGAGGAGCAAGGAAGGGTATGTGGCTCTTCCTTCTCCCTGGTCCAAAGCAGCTTCTCTTGACTCATGATCACACATTGGATGCCACCATCTTGATGAAATCTTTTCTATCGCTGAAATCCCCTAGGTGCCTCCAGTGTCCCGTGCTGTCCCCACCTTAACACATGTCACACAGTGACCAGAATTCTAGGGGCTCATGCTATCATTCAACACAAATGCCTATGAATGGAGACAGGAATTGACTCTTAAAGTATGCTTTATTCCGAGTTGGTGATCTGCGAAGACTGGGGTGAGGTGGGGAATCACCCCATAAAAAGATGCTCATAGTTCTCCCTAGTGTCTATACAGGATGCAGAACAAGGAAGTCATTTGGGCTAAGGAGATGGCTCAATTAGTAAAGTGTTTGTTCATCATGAATACCTGAATTTGACCCCCAGCAACCACACCTCTGTAGGGCTTGGCAAGTTTGTATATATGCATTTTTATTGTATTTTGTTTCCATACAATATATTCTGATCACAGTTCCCCCTCCTCCAAATCCTCCCAGATCCTCTGACTCAACTCTGTGCCCTTCTTTTTTTCTCTCTCGCTTTAGAAAACCAACAGGAAACAGAAAACAATGAGCAAACTAGATTTCTTTATAAATAAACACACACTCACAGTTTATTTGTGTTTGTTTGTTTGTTTGTTTTTTAGAAGGACCTGTCTCTCCCTCCTGCACCCTCTCAGCAGTGCACTGGTATTGTCCTTGTAGTTTCTGTCACATCACCAGTCTGCAAAGATCCATGGAGACAGAGATCATGTTTGTTTATACAAATTTTATCTGCATTGGCACCAACAACTGTTGGTACATGGAGCCTTTCTACCCACATTTACAAAATGATATCTCTTGGAAAGTCTACTGTGTCCAGGTATCTTTCTAGCCCTATCATGGGTATGAATTCATCAGATCCTTGCATTAACCCCTTGGCAGCAGATTCTACAACCATCCATTACTCTACCAGAAAAGTATAGAGACATGGAAGGCTGGATAAAGGGAGCCTGCTTACATAGTGGGTGTGTGGCACCCTTGGGTTTCCTGGTCCCTGCTCCCAAGCATAGCAGTAGAACAGATAATAAAAGAAGGGACGGATGTATCACAACCATCACTTAATTGTGTGTGCTAATGGCTTGGAGCAGTGGGCTGCAGCACCCACCATGGTGAATACACCCACAGAAAGTAGTCACAGCAGTCCCTGGTGAACACCATGATACATGTGGACTCTTCAACAGACTAACCTCTGCAAATCACCACTTAGAATAGTCAATGACAAAACCCATTGCTGTTCCCTTAGCAGCAATCAAACTAATGGGCAGGAAGTAACTAAGAATTAAACTCTAGCTAAGGAAAAAAAAAATCCCTCAATCAACAGAATTAATTAAGCGCTTACTTCCTCTTCCACATCCTAATCCCAATATATTTCTGGGCTTAAGACCTTGCCAAAACTCTCAGGCATTCCCCAGTCTTCCCTTTCTACCTCTGCCCACATCCCCACACATTTGTGTCTGCTCTTCACACACCACAACTCCACTGAGAGTGCTGTGACAAGGATCACTGTGAATGATGGTGCTGGCACAATGGTGTCTCTGGAGCCCTTCACCCCTTAGATACTATGTATGCAATACTATCATCTCCATGAACAGCAGTCCTGTTAAGCATCTTGCACAGGGCTGCCTACACTTAAGTGCTCAGTGTACTAAGAATCACGCACCTAACGTTTGCCTTATTTCTCATCTCTCTAGGGCCAGGATAGGGGAGTCACACAACCTCTTTCCACCCTGATTTTTAACCTTCTGTGTGCTGCTATGAGATTATGACCACATCTATCCCCCATTATCCTCTTTGTACTCTGTTCCCTTTCTTTCATCTTCTCAAACAGCCCAGCTTCTACTTTTAGGCCACAGGGAGTGTAATATTTGTTTTTGTTAGTTTGATTTATTTTACTTAACATAACAATCTCCAATTCCATCCATTTCCCCGAAAATGACATAATTTTGTTATTTGTGGCTAACTAGCACTCCACTGTGAGCCACATTTTCTTCATTCTTTTATCGTGTTATGAACATCTAGGCTGGTTCCATATCTCAGTAATTATGACACAGCAGCAATAAACACGGGTAAGCATGTGTCTTTGCAGAATGAGTGTCTTTTAGGTGAAACCAAGGTAAGCCTAGCCGAACTGTACTACCCTGATACACTGTTGAATTCTGACAGTGGCATTAAGTAACAATAGTTACAACTTGATCTATGAAGCCAATTACATAGTGTTTGTTTGCTTGTTTGTTTATTCTAAGAATCAAAGAATTTCCTTTAAGGTTCAGTGCTTCAGAAAAGTCTTGGATCTCAGAGGTGGAGAGGTCCCTGTAGTTTCCATAAAATAATAGGGTGAGGGACTAAGATCTAGAGTGCTGGTATCCAAGATTCTGAATGAAATTACAGTTCATCAAATCCCCAGCAGCATAAATCAGTATGCCCACTCAGAAGCATTGGAAAACCCAATGCCTTTGTAAGAAAAACAAGGATAATTGAAAAGAGAGGGAAAGAACAAATGGAATTGTTTATATATATAAATGGACTCTGGCCTGGTCATGGAGACCTCCTCTTGCTCAGAAGATTCTCTGCCACAAGCCTCACCATGGTTGTGGTATAGTGTAGCTGTCCAGCAGCCATGGAGAACTGGGTATACCTGAAAGGGAGGCTGAGAATGAAAAAGGACAGGCAGGAGAGAGAAGGATGAAGCCAAGACAAAGATTTCTGATCAAGGGTCAAAGTTTAATTTTCAGCTCTGCTTTTATATAGGCAAACCCCACAGACCCATCCTTTTGTTTCAGCTGAATTGAGTTGCAAAGCAAGCTCAGCAGGAGGTCAACTCTTCAAGGCTCTGGTAGGGAAATGCAAATGTGGTGAGGCCTGGTGCTGACTCCAGCCAGGTTGTAAAACCATCCTGGTTTGTTTAGCCTATTCAAGGCTGGGGGAAGGACACAGTATAGATGCGAAGTTCCCTGCAAATATTCATGTATTGAGGGCACAGTCTCTCTGTGTTAGTTAGGTTTCTTTAGAAGAACCTTACTATGGGAGGTAATTGAGCCATGATGACTGTGATCACATTGATGGGCTAAACCATTGACCTATGAGTCATAGATAACAGGAACAAGGTAGGAACTCTAGGAGTTAGAAGGCTATAGATTACTAAAGTGTGCCCTCAAAGGGCATATTTTTCTCCATCCCTTCCACGACCTGCTTTCTTCTCACCTTTGTCACCATATGGTGAGCAGCTAGATTCCACCTTCCACCAGGATGCTTGGTCTCTCCTCACACAGAACCAACAGAGCCAAGTGACCATTTACCAAAACCTCAGATGCTGAGACACAAGATAAACCTTTCTTCCTTTCAAGTAGCTTGCCTCGATGCTGACACACATTATGTAGCTAAACAGCTAAGTTCTGGCTTGGTCCCTTTCCACAGAACAGCTGAGCCCTGCTTGGTTAAATGATTCCACTCACAGAGCTTCCTTATAGTGGTCACAAGGGTAAATAAGCTTCATCCCTTCATCAGCCAAAGCCTGCATGATCACCATCTTCTCTTCTCTTCTTCCTCATCTGTTCACACCTCAAAACCAAACCCCTTATTTTTACCTCTCAAGTCCAGAGATGACTTATCCAAGACCAAGCTCAAACAGTAGTACAGGCAAGCCACAAATCTGGCATCCCCAACTCCAATGCTCCAGCCTTCCCCTTATCCCCTAACACCTCCTCCCAGAAGCTTCCGACTCTGACATTAATGTTCTGAGCTTGTCATACCTTTCGATCACTCTAAGTGATTCAGTCCACGCTACATTAACACACTAATTGCCAGCAGGGCACATTACCATGTCCTAATTGCTAACAAGAAGGATTGTCAATCTGCTATCATGCTCAAAGACGGTCCCAGGTCTCTTCTCAAGGTTGGGCATAAGGAGGGGAGGTGGGATATAATAAACTACTCGTTCATGTCCTGCTGACAGCCACCTAGAAGATCCTCTCAGGGCTTGCTTTGGGGACTAGTAAAAATTTGGGAGCTATCTACAGATTCTCAGAGGAAGGAGCATGGAACCAGGCCTAAGGGACCAGCAGTGTGATAAGTTCTGGGTACAGAACTGTCCACTGATGCTCATGGGTCACCTCTGTGTCTCCTTGAGTTATTCCAGTGTCATGACTTTTGGTCCTAAAATGAAGATAAATGCAATACCTATTTCATATTTTCATTAATTGGTTTATTTATTCACTTTGCCTTCCTTCTGATAATCCTTCCCCATGCCCCTCTTCCCTTTTCCTTTGAGGAGGGAGAGGCCTCCCTAGATATCACATCCCACCTTTGCACATCAAGTCACTGCAGGACTAGGTGCATCCTCTTCCACTAAGGTCAGATAAGATAGTCCAGTTAGGAGAACAAGATCCAGAGGCAGGCAACAGATTCTGGAACAACCCCCACTCCAGTTGTTGGGGGACCCACATGAACACCAAGCTGCATATCTGCTACATATATGAGGGGGGCATGGGTCCATCCTATGCTTGCTCGTTGGTTGGTAGTTCAGTCTCTGGTGAATCCCATAAGTGTCCAGATTAGTTGAACCTGTTGGTCTTCTTGTGGAGACCCTATCCCCTCAGGGTCCCTCAATCTTTCTCCTGACTCTTCCAAAAGGCTCCCTGAGTTCCATCTAATGTTTGGCTGTGGGTCTCTGCATCTCTTTCCATCAGTTGTTGGTTAGAGCCTCTCAGAAGTCAGTTATGCTAGGCTTTTGTCTGCAAGCATAACAAATTATCATTAATAGTGTGAGGGATTAGTGCTTGACCACAGGATGGGTCTCAATTTGGTCTAGTTACTTATTCACCATTTCCCCAGTCTCTGCCACATTCCTGTCCCTGCATTTCTTTTTTTTTTAATTTTTAATATTTTTTATTACATATTTTCCTCAATTACATTTCCAATGCTATCCCAAAAGTCCCCCATACTGCCCCCCACTTCCAAACCCACCCATTCCCATTCTTTTGGCCCTGGCATTCCCCTATATTGGGGCATATAAAGTTTGCAAGTCCAATGGGCCTCTCTTTCCAGTGATGGCCGACTAGGCCATCTTTCAATACATATGCAGCTAGAGACAAGAGCTCCGGGGTACTGGTTAGTTCATCATGTTGTTCCAACTATAGGTTTGCAGATCCCTTTAGCTCCTTGGGTACTTTCTCTAGCTTCTCCATTGGGAGCCCTGTGATACATACAATAGCTGACTGTGAGCATTCACTCCTGTGTTTGCTAGGCCCCTGCATCGTCTCACAAGAGACAGCTATATTTGGGTCCTTTCAGCAAAATCTTACTAGTGTATGCAATGGTGTCAGCGTTTAGAAGCTGATTATGGGATGGATCCCTGGATATGGCAGTCTCTAGATGGTCCATCCTTTCATCACAGCTCCAAACTTTGTCTCTGTAACTCCTTCCATGGGTGTTTTGTTCCCAATTCTAAGAAGGGGCAGTGTCCACACTTTGGTCTTCATTCTTCTTGAGTTTCATGTGTTTAGCAAATTGTATCTTATATCTTGGGTATCCTAAGTTTTGGGCTAATATCCACTTATCAGTGAATACATATTGTGTGAGTTCCTTTGTGATTGTGTTACCTCACTCAAGATGATGCCCTCCAGGTCCATCCATTTGGCTATGAATTTCATAAATTCATTCTTTTTAATAGCTGAGTAGTACTCCATTGTGTAAATGTACCATAATTTCTGTATCCATTCCTCTGTTGAGGGACATCTGGGTTCTTTCCAGCTTCTGGCTATTATAAATAGGGCTGCTATGAACATAGTGGAGCATGTGTCCTTCTTACCTGTTGGGACATCTTCTGGATATATGCCCAGGAGAGGTATTGCTGGATCCTCCGGTAGTACTATGTCCAATTTTCTGAGGAACCGCCAGACTGATTTCCAGAGTGGTTGTACAAGCTTGCAATCCCACCAACAGTGGAGGAGTGTTCCTCTTTCTCCACATCCTCGCCAGCATCTGCTGTCACCTGAATTTTTGATCTTAGCCATTCTGACTGGTGTGAGGTGGAATCTCAGGGTTGTTTTGATTTGCATTTCCCTGATGATTAAGGATGTTGAACATTTTTTCAGGTGCTTCTCTGTCATTCGGTATTCCTCAGGTGAGAATTCTTTGTTCAGTTCTGAGCCCCATTTTTTTAATGGGGTTATTTGACTTTCTGGAGTCCACCTTCTTAAGTTCTTTATATATTTTGGATATTAGTCCCTTATCTGATTTAGGATAGGTAAAGATCCTTTCCCAATCTGTTGGTGGTTTTTTTGTCTTATTTATGGTGTCTTTTGCCTTGCAGAAGCTTTGCAGTTTCATGAGGTCCCACTTGTCAATTCTCGATCTTACAGCACAAGCCATTGCTGTTCTATTCAAGAATTTTTCCCCTGTGCCCATATCTTCAAGGCTTTTCCCCACTTTCTCCTCTATAAGTTTCAGTGTCTCTGGTTTTATGTGAAGTTCCTTGATCCACTTAGACTTGACCTTAGTACAAGGAGATAGGAATGGATCGATTCGCATTCTTCTACATGATAACAACCAGTTGTGCCAGCACCATTTGTTGAAAATGCTGTCTTTCTTCCACTGGATGGTTTCAGCTCCCTTGTCGAAGATCAAGTGACCGTAGGTGTGTGGGTTCATTTATGGGTCTTCAATTCTATTCCATTGGTCTATTTGTCTGTCACTATACCAGTACCATGCAGTTTTTATCACAATTGCTCTGTAGTAAAGCTTTAGGTCCGGCATGGTGATTCCACCAGAGGTTCTTTTATCCTTGAGAAGAGTTTTTGCTATCCTAGGATTTTGTTATTCCAGATGAATTTGCAGATTGCCCTTTCTAATTCGTTGAAGAATTGAGTTGGAATTTTGATGGGGATTGCATTGAATCTGTAGATTGCTTTTGGCAAGATAGCCATTTTTACAATGTTGATCCTGCCAATCCATGAGCATGGGAGATCTTTCCATCTTCTGAGATCTTCTATAATTTCTTTCTTCAGAGACTTGAAGTTTTTATTATACAGATCTTTCACTTCCTTAGTTAGAGTCACGCCAAGATAGTTTATATTATTTGTGACTATTGAGAAGGGTTTTGTTTCCCTAATTTCTTTCTCAGCCTGTTTATTCTTTGTATAGAGAAAGGCCATTGATTTGTTTGAGTTAATTTTATATCCAGCTACTTCACCGAAGCTGTTTATCAGGTTTAGGAGTTCTCTGGTGGAATTTTTAGGGTCACTTATATATACTATCATATCATCTGCAAAAAGTGACATTTTGACTTCATCTTTTCCAATTTGTATCCCTTTGATCTCCTTTTGTTGTCCAATTGCTCTGGATAGGATTTCAAGCACAATGTTGAATAGGTATGGTGAAAGTGGACAGCCTTGTCTAGTCCCTGATTTTAGAGGGATTGCTTCAAGCTTCTCACCATTTACTTTGATGTTGGCTACTGGTTTGCTGTAGATTGCTTTTATCATGTTTAGGTATGGGCCTTGAATTCCTGATCTTTCCAAGACTTTTATCATGAATGGGTGTTGGATCTTGTCAAATGCTTTTTCTGCATCTAACGAGATGACCATGTGGTTTTTGTCTTTGAGTTTGTTTATATACTGGATTATGTTGATGGATTTCCGTATATTGAACCATCCCTGCATCCCTGGGATGAAACTTACTTGGTCAGGATGGATGATTGTTTTGATGTGTTCTTGGATTCGGTTAGCAAGAACTTTATTGAGGATTTTTGCATCAATATTCATAAGGGATATTGGTCTGAAGTTTTCTATCTTTGTTGGGTCTTTTTGTGGTTTAGGTATCAGAGTAATTGTGGCTTCATAGAATGAGTTGGGTAGAGTACCTTCTGTTTCTATTTTGTGGAATAGTTTGTGAAGGACTGGGATTAGATCTTCTTTGAAGGTCTGATAGAACTCTTCACTAAACCCATCTGGTCCTGGGCTTTTTTTGGTTGGGAGACTATTAATGACTGCTTCTATTTCTTTGGGGGATATAGGGCTGTTTAGATCATTAACCTGATCTTGATTCAACTTTGGTAACTGGTATCTGTCTAGGAACTTCTCCATTTCATCCAGGTTCTCCAGTTTTGTTGAGTATAGCCTTTTGTAGAAGGATCTGATGGTGTTTTGGATGTCTTCAGGATCTGTTGTTATGTCTCCTTTTTCATTTCTGATTTTGTTAATTAGGATGCTTTCCCTGTGCCCTCTAGTGAGTCTGGCTAAGGGTTTATCTATCTTGTTGATTTTCTCAAAGAACCAGCTCCTTGATTGGTTGATTCTTTGAATAGTTCTTCTTGTTTCCACTTGGTTGATTTCGCCCCTGAGTTTGATTATTTCCTGCCGTCTACTCCTCTTGGGTGAGTTTTCTTCCTTTTGTTCTAGTGCTTTTAGGTGTGTTGTCAAGTTGCTAATGTGTGCTCTCTCTAGTTTCTTTTTGGAGGCACTCAGAGCTATGAGTTTTCCTCTTAGAAATGCTTTCATTGCGTCCCATAAGTTTGGGTATGTTGTGGCTTCATTTTCATTGAACTCTAAAAAGTCCTTAATTTCTTTCTTTATTCCTTCCTTGACCAAGGTATCATTGAGAAGAGTGTTGTTCAGTTTCCACGTGAATGTTGGCTTTCTATTATTTATTTTGTTATTGAAGATCAGCCTTAGTCCATGGTGATCTGATAGGATGCATGGGACAATTTCAATATTATTGTATCTGTTGAGGACTGTTTTGTGACCAATTATGTGGTCAATTTTGGAGAAGGTACCATGAGGTGCTGAGAAGAAGGTATATCCTTTTGTTTTAGGATAGAATGTTCTGTAGATATCTGCCAGATCCATTTGATTCATAACTTCTGTTAGTTTCACTGTGTCCCTGTTTAGTTTCTGTTTCCATGATCTGTCCATTGGTGAAAGCGGTGTGTTGAAGTCTCCCACTATTATTGTATGAGGTGCAATGTGTGCTTTGAGATTTACTAAAGTTTCTTTAATGAATGTGGCTGCCTTTATATTTGGAGCATAGATATTCAGGATTGATAGTTCCTCTTGGAGGATTTTACCTTTGATGAGTATGAAGTGCCCCTCCCTGTCTTTTTTGATGACTTTGGTTTGGAAGTCAATCTTATCAGATATTAGAATGGCTACTCCAGCTTGTTTCTTCATACCATTTGCTTGGAAAATTGTTTTCCAGCCTTTCATTCTGAGGTAGTGTCTATCTTTTTCTCTGAGATGAGTTTCCTGTAAGCAGCAAAATGTTGGGTCTTGTTTGTGTAGCCAGTTTGTTAGTCTATGTCTTTTTATCGGGGAGTTGAGTCCATTGATATTAAGAGATATTAAGGAAAAGTAATTGTTGTTTCCTGTTATTTTTGTTGTTAAAGTTGGCATTCTGTTCTTGTGGCTGTCTTCTTTTAGGTTTGTTGAGGGATTACCTTCTTGTTGTTTCTAGGGTGTGGTTCCTGTCCTTGTATTGGTTTTTTCCTGTTATTATCCTTTGAAGGGCTGGATTCGTGGAGAGATAATGTGTGAATTTGGTTTTGTCGTGGAATACTTTGGTTTCTCCATCTATGTTAATGGAGAGTTTGGCTGGGTATAGTAGCCTGGGCTGAAATTTGTGTTCTTTTAGTGTCTGTATAACATCTGTCCAGGATCTTCTGGCTTTATTGTCTCTGGTGAAAAATCTGGTGTAATTCCGATAGGCTTGCCTTTATATGTTATTTGGCCTTTTTCTCTTACTGCTTTTAGTATTCTATCTTTATTTAGTGTATTTGTTGTTTTGATTATTATGTGTCAGGAGGTATTTCTTTTCTGGTCCAGTCTATTTGGAGTTCTGTAGGCTTCTTGTATGTTCATGGGCATCTCTTTCTTTAGATTTGGGAAGTTTTCTTCTATAATTTTGTTGAAGATGTTTGCTGGTCCTTTGAGTTGAAAATCTTCATTCTCATCCACTCCTATTATCCGTAGGTTTGGTCTTCTCATTGTGTCCTGTATTTCTTGGATGTTTTGAGTTAGGATCTTTTTGCGTTTTACATTTTCCTTGATTGTTGTGCCGATGTTCTCTATGGAATCTTCTGCACCTGAGATTCTCTCTTCCATCTCTTGTATTCTGTTGCTGATGCTCGTATCTATGGTTCCAGATTTCTTTCCTAGGGTTTCTATCTCCAGTGTTGCCTCATTTTGGGTTTTCTTTATTGTGCCTACTTCCCTTTTTAGGTCTAGTATGGTTTTGTTCATTTCCATCATCTGTTTGGATGTGTTTTCCTGTTTTTCTTTAAGGACTTCTACCTGTTTGATTGTTTTATCCTTTTTTCTTTAAGGACTTCTACCTGTTTGATTGTGTTATCCTGTTTTTCTTTAAGGACTTGTGTAACTCTTTAGCCATGTTCTTCTGTAATTCTTTAAGTGAGTTATTAAAGTCCTTCTTGAAGTCCTCTACCATCATCATGAGATATGCTTTTAGATCCGTGTCTAGCTTTTACGATGTTTTGGGGTGCCCTGGACTGGGCGAAGTGGGAGTGCTGGGTTCTGATGATGGTGAGTGGTCTTGGTTTCTGTTAGTAAGATTATTACGTTTACCTTTCGCCATCTGGTAATCTCTGGGGTTAGTTGTTATCGTTGTCACTGTTTAAAGATTGGAGCAGACTCTGTGTTCCACTCACCAGAAGTCTCAAAATCCTGTGACGGGTGTCATGGGTAGCTGGCGGGTGTCAGCCCACCCTGTGCTCTAGCTACCCCGGTGCTGGTCAGGCCGGAAGAGGCCTGTGGCCCTACTCACGCAGGTTTTCTGCTTCCCTAACTAATGCAGTCTCAGATCCCGCGCGCAATTGGATTGGAGCAGAAGTTGTGTTCCACTCACCAGAAGTCTTAAGATCCTGTGGCGGGTGTTATGGGTAGTTGGCGAGTGTCAGCCGACCCTGCGCCCTAGCTACCCCGGTGCTGTTCTGACCGGAAGAGGCTTGTGGCCCTACTCAGGCTGGATTTCTCCCTGCATTTCTTATAGACAGGACAAATTTTGGGTTTAAAGTATTGTGGGTGGGTTGATGTCCTTATTCATCCACTGTGGGTCCTGCCTGGCTACAGGAGGTGCCCACTTCAGGCTCCATATCCCCCACTGATGGGAGTCTCAGCTAGAGTCACCTCTATAGACTCTCTGGGGTCTCCCCCCGTCCCAGAGAAGTACCCACTGCCTGGTACCAATTTCTCTTCTCTCTCCACCCCTGCTCTCTCTACACCTGATTCCCCCCACACTGTTCCCCTCCCCATTCCATCTCTCACCCAGTTCCCTCCCTCTATCCACCTCCAATATCTATTTTATTTCTCCTTCTGAGTAAGACTCAAGCATCCTCCCTTGGGGCTGTGGATTGTAGTGCAACACCTTCCTTTTAAGACTGTCCTGGGAATTCAGCCATATGTGGCCCACCTGATCTCATAGTAAGACATAGCTACCATTGTATATTGCAATGTTGTGACACAAATGAAAAAAATTCAGGCTCAGAGACACTATCTTTTCCAGTGCTGTACAGCCAGTAAGGAGGAAGAGGCAGACTTCAGTGTGAGGCTACTAGAATTGTTTTGTTTTGAAGCAGGGTCTTGCTTTGTTAAGCTGGGCTGATGTCCACACAAATATGTGTATGTTCATGTGTGTGAAGGTGCATGTACGTACATGTGAGCAATGTATGTGGAAGAACATGGGCCATCTATAGATGTTGTTCTTCAGGTATTTCCTACCTGTTATTTGGGACAGGGCCTCTCTCTCTCTCTCTCTCTCTCTCTCTCTCTCTCTCTCTCTCTCTCCCTCCCTCCCTCCTCCTCTCCTCTCCTCTCCTCTCCTCTCCTCTCCTCTCCTCTCCTCTCCTCTCCTCTCCTCTCCTCTCCTCTCCTCTCCTCTCCTCTCCTCTCCTCTCCTCTCCTCTCCTCTCCTCTCCTCTCCTCTCCTCTCCTCTCCCCTCCCTCTCTCTCTCTCTCTCTCTCTCTCTCTCTCTCTCTCTCTCTCTCTCTCTCTCTCTCTCTCTCTCTCCTGTTCATTAAATGTAATCTTCTTCCATAAAATAAAAATCAAGACATTTCCAAATAAAATGAAATTGAAAGTGTTTCTCACCTGCAAATTTATAACAGATAAAAATAAGTTTCAGAAGAGGATAAAGACAACAAAACATATGGGACTATTAGGAAAAGCATTTGGAGGGAAACATATGGACAGGGTCTCTCATTGGCCTGGACCTTACAGAGTAGGCTATCCTGGCTGGTATGCACCACCATGCAAACTTTCTTTCTGTTCTTTCATTTCACAGAAGTGTACTAATTCAGCATCATTCTTTACAGATTCTCAGTCTAAATATGCTTACAGGTGGGTATTTGGGGACATCTAAATAAAATCACACTTGAAGGCAGAAGGATAAGCACATTCTAGGGTTGGCATTTGTAATGTATATAGTAGTATATACTTATTGCACATTTAGCATGTGCCCATCACAGTGTTCAGGTCTGGGCTGTTATAGATAAATAAGATGTGACCCTTGCCTTCAAGCCCCTTAGGGGCCTAACAGGAAAACTGATGCAAATCAGTTACACACCACACTCCTAGGGCTGGTGCACAATAAGCACAATCACACAAAGGAGGGATATAGAAGAGGGAGTTAGAGAAAACAAAACCTGAAGCTAGGCTTGAAAATTTCATGAACCTTGAATGTAGGTTTGGGCAGAGGCGTTGGAGATTCATAAACAGCAACCACTAAGGCAAGGAGGCACAGACCAGGCAGCAGGTTCTGCTTCAGCTTGGAGGTATCAGAAGTGTCCTTGGGTCCTTAGTGTGTGTGTACATTGAGGGTCAGGGGATTCAGACAAGGCTCAGCATCCATCTCTCTGTGCTATATGGACTTAAGGCAGCGGCAAACTCTAGCAGCAGGGAAGATTCACCAGGGTGCACTGAAAAACACCCAGTGCCAAGTCCTTGCCCCAAACCAATTAAACCGCACACTGAAGGTGTTGCCTGGACATTGTTACAGTTTAAAGCTCAGACAACCGCTGTAGCATCCTGCCAGACATCACACTATTGGTTAGGCATTCAGGAGCCTTGGGGAGCTCAGGCTAGAGAAATGGAGACTGAATAAAGAGAAAGGATTTGATTCACAACAACAATATTTTAGGAACTCAAATTGACCGCTGTGATTGATAAGCTGTGGGAGTTGAGAAAGCAGGTGGAGAAGGGTGAGTGGGTGAGAGGAGAAGTTCTGCTTTTCATCCTCACACACACAGACACTCGCTCAGTCACATATTGTCACAGATTCTTGCAAGTCTGTCAGCAACTGTCGATGGCTCTCCTTCCCTGTAGCAGTTAAAGAGGGATGTCCACAGAGACTCTGATGATTCAGGAAGGCAGACTCCGTGAAGCACCATCTTCTATATTCAGGGGTCCATAATCGTTCTGATCGCCTCCGACCATCTACGGGGGACTGCTGGGGCCCCTCCTGGCCCGTTGAAGCGGTATGGCTAGGGAACTCCACAGGCTGAGAGCAATCACTGTCTTGTTAGGGCATTATTTACTGTGATATAGAATTCTAGCAAATGTAGCCCAGGCTCACTGTTCACACGGTTGGGCAGGATGTGTAATGGGAATACCATTAATTTGATGGTTTTACAGGAGGTGATTTCCAATTTGAATTATTCTCAAGTTGTGAAACGAGTCTGAACCAGTTTGTAAAACAGCAAGGAATCAATGCACTCCATGACCTTGATTCTTTTTTTTTTTTTAATCCCAGCGCCATGAAGGAGAATTTCCCCCCTTCCAATACATTATAGGGGTTTTTAAAAAAATAATAGCATTGCCATCTTCCCACCCCCTTAGGCAAATTATCAAGATGAATGTTAGCACAAAGTTCTGCAGACATACCAGTGTTTACAGAGGGGAGAGGGAGGAAGATGCTACTAGATAAATCATGCTGACAGTTCAATCAAAAAAACTCAGAATATATTATTCATACCTCTTCTCAGAAGCTGGAAGGAAAATGGACAGGGAAAGCCAAATCTGGACCTGTGTGCTTTATTTACCCATAATAGTGATGGGAATTCCAGAGGTCCCTCTTGCTTGATAAAATTTGTGCTAACCTGACACAGCGGCCTCTTTCAATGTTTGGCATTTCAACTCTGACTCAACCAGTACTTGGCAAAGGACATAAATAATCAAGCCAAGGGATGCCTACTGCTTGAAAGGTAAGTTTCAGTGGCTAGTGGGGTGGTCAGACAAATAGTGGATGTGCTGAATGCTCTGGGAGCAACCAAGCAAGTGGCATTCTGGGGACCATCTAAGGGGCTACTTCTGATTGGACACTGGGAAAGAATTGTATACAGGTGACATTTAAGTTGAATCCATAGGGTCAGTCTAGAGGGAGTTCTTGCGGATGGATCCCATCAATGCAAACATGTTAGTCCAATGCAAAGTCGGACAGGCCTGTAATCCAATGAGCAAAGCAATGAAAGCTACAGAGCTGCCTAAAGATAGGCAAGGTCAGCCTCAGAAGGACCTCGGAAGTGACTTTTCCTCCTTCAGCAGCCAGAACTGCCAATATCTCTCAGTTAGAGGTGGTGTCTCAGGATCCTTCATCCATCAATGCCAGAGTATTGGCTATCCTTGTGCGAGTCTTGTATAGGCAACCAGAGTTGCTATGCATTTGTGAGTTCAGCAGCCACTGTTCTGTCCAGAAGACAGCACTTCACAGTGCTTCTCTACATCCTCTGATGCTACCATTCTTTTTTGTCCCTCTTCTATGATGCTCCCTGAGCCTTGGATAGAGAAGGGTTGATATAGAGGTTCCTCTCTGGCTGAGCTTTAAAAGTCACTTATTCTGAACACTCTGAACAGTTTATAAGACTCTGCATTAATCATTTTCCACTGTGTGTGTGTGTCTGTGTGTCTGTGTGTGTGTGTGTGTGTGTGTATACACAAGAGGACATTAAGTTGTGGGAAGGAGAGATATATTAAGGAGGGTTAGAGGAAGTTTTTGGTAGATATGATCAAATTGCATTGTACATATGTATGAATTTTCCACAGAACAGATGGTCATGAATCATGGGTCTGTAATGATAACTACACCAAGAGCAAGAACCTGTCAGTATCACATGGTAGCTGAGTCCAAGAGTCCTGGATCTCAGTGTATGTGACCATCACCTCCTGAACCTCAGTCTCTGTGTCTCCAGAGTGAACATCACAACTCTACCTTGCCAGATTATGACCACATTCAGTGATAGGTGAACCAGGGACAGCTGAACACTGGGAGAGAGTAAGACAAGTTATACAGTGAGTTTTCCACAGTGGATTCACAATGTCTCAACCAATGGAACAAAGTGGGTGATGCTGTAAGCTAGGTATCAGAAGACTGAAGGTGGGATATGTTGCTCCCACATATATGGGAATGACTTTGGAGAAGGAACCTAGTCTTGTTATGGGCAGACAGACATGCATGAACGAGTACACACACAAACACACACACACACACACACACACACACACACACACACACACAGAGAGAGAGAGAGAGAGAGAGAGAGAGAGAGAGAGAGAGAGAGAGAGAGAGAGAGAGAGAGAGGTTTCTCAATATATAAACACATCTGTCTGACCTGCCTCATTAAAACTGGTCTGTCATCGTTTGTGTAGGTTGCTGTAGCAAACTGGATGACTAATAAACCACTGAAATTTATTTCTTATACTTTTGGAGGCAGAGAAATTCGAAGCCAGAGTGCCTGTGGACTGACTACCTGCCCAGCTAGATCATAGAAGTTTATTTTCTTGGTGCTTCCCAACATGGAAGAAGGCACTAGAAATCTCTCTAGGGTCTCTTTTATATAGACACAAAGCCATTCACATGGTTACTCACTTCCCCCAAATCTGGGCCCACAACCACACACACAGGAGATTCAATTTCTACATGCAACTTTGAGGGAGACACAGACTCTGATCACCCCTGGGTCCCATGCCATCCCACCATAGCAGGTCTCTTCCCTGCACATGGCAATCGTTTTGATGACACAGGTGGCTCCTTGTCACACCTGGAGACTGGTGTCCATTCAACCCCACAGGGAAGCTAGTCCTGTAGGAATTAGTTGAGAACACTGCCTCTTGACACTGATGTTTGACACAGAATAATTTTTCATTACGTGGCAGCCACAATGCATTGTGATTGTGTCTTGTGCATTGAAGGACATTTAGCTGCATCCCTGGCCTTTATCCTCGTTGTTTGTGTAACATCTAGCTTCAAACCATGAAACTACCATGATATAGAAAAGTAAAATAATGTATGTAGATAAACAGACATGGGACACAAACTCCCACTCTCACCTTAGTAGCCATGTGGTTTTGGCAACCACTCCTCACATGGTCTTAGGATGTGATGTATTACTCCTCTGTAAGGTGAGGATGACACCAAGTGATGATTTTAGCACTTGACTAGTTTGGACAAGACTCCTATTGCTATTTCTGGTCCATGTCCATGGTAGAGACTGAGACACAGAATTTAAAGAGAACCCCTTATCTACACTCCCAGAACAAAGTCTCTCTGTGCCCATCCTTGGTGCTACAAATAGATCAAAGAGATTAAGGCATGTCAATCTTCAATCATTGTGACAAAACACCCAAGGAAGACAAGTTAATAGGAAGAATGGGATTGGGAGCTCAGGAGTTTTAGAGGTTTTAGTTCATGGTCACTTGCTCCATGCTTTGAGGGAAGAACATGATGGAAGGGTATGTGTACTAGAACAAAGCTGCTCACCTCCTGGAACCTGGGAAGCAGAGAGGAGAGAAAGTGCCAAGGGTAGAAATATACCCTTCAAGGTGACCCACTTCCTCTATCTAATAATGAGGTCAGAGACTTTGTGATCCAATCAGCTCCCAGTTGCCACACGTCTGCATCCAATCTTTTGGGGGTCTAAATCTCAACACATGAGCTCTGGTAGGACACTTTAATTTTAATCCCCAACACTGCTTCATCTATAGGATGGCAATTATTATTTATTTATGTAAACTACAGCCAGGGACAGGGAAAGCTCAGTCAGTAAAGGGCCTGCCTTGCAAGCCTAAAGATCTGCATTTGATTCCCCAAAATCCACTTTTCTTTTTCAAAAACCTAGGCCTGGTAGCAGGTACCTGTAATACTAGCCTCGGAGAGTCAGAGACTCTCAGATTTCTGGAATTGGCTGACTAGCCAAATTCACTCACTACTTAGTTAGTTCCTAGCTGATAAGAGACCCTGTCTCCTCCTCCTTTGAAGGTTGCAAAGTAGGGTGAAGACATAACCAGTATTTGCAGTAAGCTCAAGAGCAACTACGAGTGTGTTAATAGATGGATACCATCATGAGATCCAATAAGACATTTGATATAGCCTGTGTCTGGGGTATTATGCATGTACCAAAATACCCAGAGGCCCTGTTCCCTGCTGTGCCATGTAGCTGATGACCATTAGCTGATGGTTCTCAGATGACTTCCACCAGAGAAGAGTATCCAACAGTGCTCTCTGTGGGAAAGACTTTACCACCTCTCCCCAGAAGCATCCTGTGCCCAATAAACAATGGGTGCAATGGTACAAGAAGTGTCCCTTTTGCCTCATGGGTATAAGTCTACATACAGTAGATGTCACAAAATTAGGATCAGCAAGCTTATGTCTAGTGACATGTTGCCTGTTAGATGATTCAATCCTGAATCCCTCCAGCCTCACTTGGAAGAAGGCAAAGAGTAAAGGATAATTGGTTAGCAGGGAAATCACATTGAGCCTTGAGAAATGGGTCCCATTGGGCAGGGTTGGGAGGAGAGGAGTCTTTTGGGGTTTGTCATGGGAATCCTTACACACAGTTCCATTTTCAATCTGTTTGTCCCCCCTACTTCATTCTCTGTGTTTCTTCCTCCTCCTCCAAACTCACACTGGATAGATCAGACTCCACACTGAGTTAATTATCACCACTAGAACCCTGTTCCATCAAAGAACCCTCTTAACCACATGAGAATAATTCTTTCCCATAATTATTAGTCCTGAAATTGATCCCTGGTTCTCTTGTTAGGATGCAGGATTTTTAGGGGAAGAGAAGACCTGCCTTGAATGCTCTGTGATTGTAACATCTAGAGAACATGGAACCCGTCACATGGAAAATCTTCAGTGTGGCATTTCAGCAATTATCTGGCTACATATGTAATAGAAATATGTCAAGGAGACACCTACATTCATTCCCATATTCACTAGAGCAGGAGTCATAAATGCTAACCCAGTCAATGTCCACAAACAGATGAGTTGATGCAGAATATAAGGTGTACATACATAAAGGAATATTATTCGCCCTTTAAAAAGAAGGAAATCAAGTCATTTGTGATAATACAACTAAACCCGAAGCGCATTTTATTAAGTGAAAAAGCCAGACACAGAATTATAAAACCACATGACCTTAATTAGCTTTGGAAACTAAAATTGAACTCAGTCAGACATAGCCGCACACACTGATGACAGCAGTGCTGTCTTAGGAGGCTAAGGCCGGTAGATCACAAGTTTGGGGTCAACATGCTCTCATGGTGAGAACACTGTTGTGAGATAATGCATATGCTAATGAGCTTGCTTTTTCCATTCCTTGATGTGTACATGAGTCAACAACATTATGCTGCACACTATAAATAGACACAAGTGAGACTTGTCAGTTGTCAATAGAAAAGTCTGTTGATGTTTCGTCTCTATTTTCTTTCTTCCCAATCTTATTATAAAACTTTTCAACCCCGCAGAGAAGTTGAAGGTTTCATGTAAGGAACAGCACTGAGGTTTCCATCTTCACCTTACGTGTCACATCATACATGCTTCAGGCATTAGCAAGCATTCCTTGGGCACTTATTAACGCCAAACTATAAACTGTACACACTCACTGGAAGTTTTGTATATATTAGTCATTTACTCCTGATAAAGACTGAGGAGGGCAAATTCTCACTTCTTTTATGAGGAAACTGATGCTTTAAATAGTTGTAACAGTGTGTAAGTCGAAGCATTGAGAGTTCAAGGCCATCCTCAGTTAGATGGACAGTCCAAGACCAGCCTGGGCTACCTGAGCCCCATAATGTGTGTGTGTGTGTGTGTGTGTGAGCTGGAATGCTATAGTTGAATACTCCTTTCTGCTCCATTACACTGTTCCTTAAATCCACAACTGTGGGGTCTACTGGGATACTTCAGAAACTGTAAGATTCTGCTGTTTCTGAAGAGTTGAAAGCCCTAGTAGGAAATAATACTGAAGAGCCACATCTGGAAAGCAGAAAGAACAATAAGGAATACATTGCTGAATTGAGGCAGCCAATCAGCAGAGATGTTAACTCCAACCACATCTGTTGGGGCCCTTCTTCCCTCACCATGTATTTCTGACACAACTATTAGTGAGTGGCCTCAGACACTTGCCACCTTATATGGTCTGAATTGGTCCAATAAAGAATTCTCTTAAAAGCACCATTAGGATGATTTATAGTCTGATTTTAGTTGCTATAAATTCCAAGTCAGACATCTAGCTGGGGAGAGGAGACAAGATATCCCCACTCACGTGGAATCCAGACAAAGTCTTCTGTATCAATAGAGAAGTATGACTGGCTGGGGAAACTCATATATTTTTTAAGTTTACAGCTACCACTTCTGCTTTGAGGTTGCTATAGCAACAAAGGGCAGGGGGTGGTGGGGCTCTGAGGATCCTGAGCTACGGATGGACAGCTGATTGATAAGTCTCCTGAACAGTGTTTAGACACTTCGGTGCTAGGAGCCAGATAACATTGGTTTGTTTAATAAAATACGTGTTGAGACACCAGTCATTTCTGCTGCCTGCCATTTCATCGTAATCGCTGTTGTTAAGGGCTTGTTAACAGCCTCCCAATAGAGCTGGGAGACAGAGCCCATTAGGGAGCAAAGGAACATTTTGCAGGGGGACAATTTGTGCAGGTATGTGCTCCTGGTGCTGGATGCCTGATGAAGTTTGTTGTTGCATAATGGGTTCCTCTCCCTTCCCCATCAAGACTACCAGGGGTGTGAGATGGTGAGACGCGTAGGTTGAGCCAAAGGAAAGACACTTGTTTTTAGCTGCAAAGTGCCCCCAAGCAAGGCCTCTGAAGCTCTGCCTTTTGAGACACTGAGCTGACAAATGACCAGCAAGGGTGGCATCTGTGACCTGAGCAAGGCAAATATTGTTGGGTCCCTGTGTTCAGACAGTGGTGTCATGGCTTCCAAGATGGCCCATAGCTGTCCTCAAGCCAAGTTCAGCAGAAGCCCCAAGCTTGCCACTTGCTAGATCTGAAATTGAGAGAACTTTCTAAGTTCCCTGATGACCCGGCTGGAAATAGACATTATTATGGTTTGGATAAGAAGTGTTCTCCCTCCCCATAGCTAAAGGGCTCCATCCAGTGTTAAAGGTCTGGTTCCTGGTATAATGTTCATAGCTAGGGTTTTAAGGAGGCTATCAGTTCATAAGCATTCTGGCCTTATGGATGGGTTAATTAATTGATAGATTCCTCAATTAATTTGGTGGTGTTATTGGGGAGTGTTAGGAACTATGAGGTAGGGCCTCATTGTAGGAGGTAGGTCACTGTGGTATCTTTGAAAGCCACATCTTGTTATATCACCTCTTCTGCTCTAGCCCCTGCTCCCAATTCTTCTCTCCACCACCTCCTCCTCTCTCCACCCCTACCACCTCCTTTCTGCCTCCCTGAGGAGAACAGTTTTCCTCTACCTCATGCTTTTGCTGTGCTCTGCCTGGTCACAGACCTGCTAATAACCAGGGGCTTAAACTTCTAAACCCACAGTCCCGAGACAGACCCTCTCTTCTCTGCTGTGTCTCATAAGCATCAGACACAGAGATGAGCGATCTGACTAACCTAGGCATATTGCCCTCATCACTATAGGGTGGAGTATAAGTGAGACACTCCCACCTACCTTCCACAGGGATGAGCACATCTAGCCCTCATAGCCAGGGCACAGGCACGAGTTCTACTATGCATTCGAGAAACCTAAAGTTTAAGGAAGCATAGAAATGGGAAGGGCAGAAAGCTGCCATGGCCTGGCAAGGAGGCAATGAGAGAACCTGTGAATCATACGACAGAGATAATGTAATGGGTTTACATTGTCAGTCATAATAAAACCCACATTCCATTAAAGTTATTATTGCTAACTGTAGTTGTCTTGGTTAGGGTTTCCATTGTTGTGAAGAGACACCATGACCAAGGCAACTCTTATAAAGGCAAACATTTAACTGGGGTTGGCTTACCGTTTCAGAGGTTTTTGTCCATTATCATCATGACAGAAAGCCTGGCCGTAGGCAGGCAGACATGGTGCTAGAGAAGGAACTGAGAGTTCTACACCTTGTTCTAAAGGCAACCAGGAGAAGACTTTCCTCCAGACAGTTAGGAGGAAGTTCTCAAAGCCCACCCCCACAGTGACACATTTCCTCCAACAAGCCCACACCTACTCCAACAAGGCCACACCTCCTAACGGTGCCACTCACTCCCTGGGCCAAGCATATTCAAACCACCACAGTAGTATACTTGGTGTTGGTAGCAGTAGGTTGTATGACTTCTATAGTTGGTGAATTAATTATATCTGTGAGAGACAGTGAACCACATTTTACAGTAAGAGTACTTGTAATCAGCTTAGAGAGAAGGCAAAAAACCTGGCAAATCAGTTTGGTGCAAAAGAGATTTTTATCTTGCAGTTTGCTGCTCCTGAGTTCCCCATTCACTGAGAGTTCTTCATGGAGCCATATTCTTTATAGTGTCTACCACTGTCTCCCCTGACACCCAATTCCCTGTTCTACTGGTTCAGGACACAAAGATTATCTAATGCCTATCCTGGGGCATAAGACTCTCCTCTTTTCTGGTATGTGAACTTGGTCACATGGCAGACTGCCTGTGACTTTCAGCCCTAGAACTGAGAACACCGAGACAAGCAGGCTCCAGATGTCAGCTGATAAAGACAGAGGTCTAGTGTCCCCTACTTATTCTCTTATAGGCCCTAGACACAGCTCATTGAAAATGGACCATATAATTTATTTCTTACAGTTCATAGTGGTCACATTTGCCTTAGAACATAAGCAATCTCCAAGCAGGCAGCCAAAGCTCATCATCCCTTATGATGACACCAATCCTGCTACCACCTGCTGCAAGATAAGCATCCTTGTCTCAGATCTATACACATAAAACAGGAGGGCATCAGACAAAGTCGGAAGGCCTACCTTATAGGAAGCACTGCTGCGATTCAAACACATGTCTTTAGAACTCCAAAGGTATGGGTTCTGCTGTGGGGTTAGCTACTCAGGACAGAGAGTTTCTGATGGTAATTTGTGAAATCTGTATGTGATGCATAGGATTTTCTCTCTGCCATCTCTGAGCAAGAACTCTAGGTTTGGTTGGAAGAACCTGATGCAGCTCACTGTTTCACTTGGAGTACATGGATACTTTTCTCGGTAATGCTGTTGAGCATGCCAGTGGAAATCTTGGATCCCAAGGAAAGGGAGGAAAGATAGGGAAAGGAAGGAGAGATAGGGACAGGAAGGAAGATGGGAAGAAGATAAGTCTAAGGGGAATGGATGCAGAGGCAGGAAATGCTACTTAAAAACAGGCATCCTGGGTGTTCTTCTTTCCCTGCATAGGCACAAGAAAAAGTCTCATTTAGGTCACCTTTTCCTTAGAGAATGAAAGAAAGGCAGAGAGGATTGAATAGACCTGATGTGCCCATTTAGACTGAACATAGAGAGGAAACAGCTGTGCATTTTTTCTTTATCATTAAAAGCAAATACAGTCATCTATGGACAGTAAAGAAAAAAAAAAAAAGAAAAAGCTCAGACCCCAGGCATGATCTCCCTCATTTGTGGCAAAGGTATAAGCATTTCCTTTTAAAATGGGAGCCAGTGCACATTTGGGAGAAGCATTATTCTGCTATTCAGTTTCTCATCCCCTTATCCACTTACATCAAATCACTCACAGTATCCATTGTGGTGTCACTGTAAGTCAATGTGCTGGGTGAGAGTGCTGAGTTGGACAGGTCCATGGCAAAAAGGTCTGAGAAACTAATTTTTAATATTATGTTATCATAGATCTTAAGAATTAGAAAGGAGAAATGTAGCATTCTAAAGGAGAAATATAAGACACTGGGTAGATACCTAACAAGGACAAATAAGTTCTGTTTTGCCAAAGAAGACATTTAAAGACAAATGAAACAAGATATAGCCAAGGAGAAACATTCTAGGAAATGCAAGCAGCATGTGCAAAGGTCCTGAGGTAAGACAGAGAGTATGAGGTTGTAAAGAACAAAAGTGTTGGAGAGTTAGAGGAACCCCTGGCGCTTGGAGAGCTCAAGCCACTTAGTTCCTTGCCTCGTTTTGGCTTTTCAACAGCAGTCTGGAGAGCAGAGACAGGGTCTGAGTTGAACCTACAGGGTAGAAAGTGTCAAGTTCATTCATATTTCCCAGAGATTTCACTCCCTGAGATGTTGATAGCCAAAGATGTTTGAGTCTGCCATTGTCATCATATGTAAACTCACAACTGTGTTTCCCAGAATCCCTTTCCTTATTCTCTCTCTCTCTCTCTCTCTCTCTCTCTCTCTCTCTCTCTCTCTCTCTCTCTCTCTCTCTCTCTCTCTCTCTCTCTCTCTCTCTGTCTTCCAGACAGGGTTTCTCTGTGTCACCTTAGCTGACCTGCAACTCACTCTGTAGACCAGACTGGCCCCAAACTCAGAGATCTGCCTGCCTCTGCCTCCTGAGTGCTGAGACTAACGGTATGTGCTGCCACCACCTGGATATGTTTTTATTTTTTATGTTGTCATTCAGAAAGGAAAGAAGGGGATCTCGAAGGGAGGAATTAAGCTGCAGCCACAACCCTCAGCAGGTCATTGTGTCCCATGGGTGAGGAACAGTGGTACGTGTCCGCTGGAGACTCCAGTCTCTCTGCTTTCTCCCCATGTTGCTACTTCAGTCTCCCAGTCCGCTGGCTTTGATGAGCATCATCAGTAGTCACAGCCACTGCCAGACATTGGCTTCAGACTCACAGAGACAGCACCACACAGAGTTAAGGGCTCACTGCAGATTCTTTCAAGTGATCCTTCCTGCCCTACTGCTTTACCTGCTGTGCCAGGGTCTTGCATCCCCAACACAGCCCAGGGTTCCAGGTAGGTAGGGGGTGATAGCTTTGATGCTTATGATCACCTCTGCAAACCTTCTCTTTACAAATGCCTTGCATAGGTATGTGAGGTCTAATTCTTATAATGCATCTGCTGTGTCCTTGTCACCATTACCATCTTCATCCTAATCATCATGATCATTGTCTGCATGGATGTCCTTTGTTGCCATTGCCATCTTCTTTATCATCTTCATTTTTGTTATCATTGGTATCATCATCATCAGTTCATCACCATCATCATCTTTATTGTCATTATGATAATCATAATCATTATGGCTTATTTCTCTTACTGAAGCAAGAACAGCCAGATGAATACTTCAGAGAAGAGGGGAAGAGAGCAGAGGAGATGAGAGGGGAGAGGAAGGAACGAGAGAAGAGGCAGGGAAGAGGGTGTATGGGAAAGGGGATGAAGGTCCACCCCATCACTCCATGAATGAGACCCATCATGGTGCCTAAAGCCTGATGCTATATGCTCAGCCACTGTCTTGTCCACTTTCTACATGTGACCTTAATCAAGTAACTCATTGCTTATTTCTTTATCTGACAAAGGAAAAGACAGTGGTGCTTAGAAGTGTCCATGATGCCAAGGATAAATACTCAGTACATTGTCTAGAAGATAATACCTGTTGTGTGGCGTCAGGGATGCCCCAGGAGTTTGGCTTTTCAGCTCTGGATGAGGAGACATGAAGTTGCCTTTCATGAGATGTTTGACAATTTCTTGTGTACAGTGTATTGTGCTCATGTTCTGTTCTTTCATCACCTCTGTATTCCCTCTCCCAACACTCTTGGCCTCATCCTTCTGCCAAACTTCAGCCTTCATGATTCATTCTTAAAGCAGTTGTATGCAGGATGTCTCAGCTGCTGTGTGCATGTAGCGGTCACTGAGTTATGTCAAGAAGACATTTCATAGTGCCCCATCCTCTGGTTCTTAAGGTCTTTCTGCCCCTTCTGCTATGTCCTGTGACCTTCGTGTAGGTGGCATTGATACCCCCTTCAGGACCAAGAGCTCAGCAGTTTCTCCTTCTACAGAAGTTCGGCTGTTTGACCGTTGTGTCTCACATGCATAGCTTTCCTTGGCCCTTTCTGCTTTTTAAGTTTTCACATGTGTATAAAGACGGTTCCTTGTGACATTTTATGCTTGTCTATCACTGTATTTTGCTGTTTCTCCACGTTTTGTCCTCTACTGACCTCCTAGTATAAAGAGAAGTAAAAGGAACCCAATTTCCATTCTTCCTACAATTCAAGGTGGCTTCTGACTCTGGTCCCTGAGGTGTGAAGGGGAAATGCATAGAGGGGACTGTTTAGGAAGGATTTACTGCTCCTCTGAGAGAGACAAGTCACACTAACACGTTCCCTCCTCTTCCTTCCTACTTTCATATCAGTGTGATGACTGGTATTGGGGCAGTCATTTTTCCACACATGGGACACATTAGCATGGTAGAGGGCCTGGATCCTCCACTGCAAGCCTGCATTAGTTTAGTGAGCAATCCTTAAGACACATTTGTAGGTTCATGCTTGAAGCCACTGTGCATCAACACCCTGCTGCCTGCATGCAATTTTAAAGATGATTTTTTTTCCTTTTTAACTATGTGTATATGTGAGAGTGTGTGCATGGGAATGTGGGTAGAGGTGAAAGCCAAAGGCATTCGACGCCTCCACTCCCTCACCCCCCATGCTTCAGTTATTCCCAATTGTGAGTCACCTGACATGGGTGCTGGAAACAGAACCCAGATCCTCTGTGAAAGCACTGTGCTCTAATCCTTCCTAAATAGTCCCCTCTAGGAATTACCTCTTCACATCGCAGGGACCAAACAGAATCCACCTTGAATTGTAGGGAGAATGGAAATCTGGTTCCTTTTTTCTTCTTTATACTAGGAAGCTGGTACTTAACTGTGCCCCATAGAAACCATTTTTAGTAGATATGGAAGTCTTACTGCGTCATTTGCACACACAGGGTCAAAAGGTTCCAAAGTTTCACCCAGATGTTAAGTTGCAGAGGTGAAATTTGGTCCATAGTCTGTCTGATCCCAATAATCAGGATGCCCACAAATATCACTCCTCTGTAACCTGAGAACACAGTCTCCCTAACCATCTGTCAGTCCTGGCCCTAGGAGCTCCTGCTTCAAGGACTCCTATGCCATTAGGAAGAGACCACCCAACTTAATAATGTTCAGTAGATTTAAGTGCTTCAAATGCATGGACGCTCTGACAGTACTTCTCCACTCCTCCATTGTGTCACATGTCTCTAAGGCCACAGGAGCACCTAAATCAGGAGATTATGGGATTAGCCCAATCTTGTCTCTATCTGTTGGGTGACTTTGGGAAAAATAAGAGGTTCATCTCTCTATAGCCTCACTCTGAGCACCATGAAAGTCATGGGATGTGCATTGTAACATCTTGACATCAGATGAAATGTTAATGAGAGAACTGTTGGCCAAGTAGCTCATAGAGTGCCTGACCCAGGACATACATGTGGAAGTGAGAGGCTTCTCTTCTGATGCCAAGTGTTAGACATCTCAGGTGCAGTGCTGGTGTGGGGCAAAGTGCCAGTAAGTGCTGCAACTTAAAGCAGCTTTGCAGAGTGGCCACTGACTGTGTCAGTACAAGCACACTGGGGGCCACTTTATCCTGGACAGCATGCTAAGTGTCCAACTTTCAAGTTTTCTTTAAACTAAAATAAAAACCTTTGTGTTTGACATGTAAAGAGATAACTATGACTCAGAGGAACAGATATAATAATAATAATAATAATAATAATAATAATAATAATAATAAAGCCTGTGGCAGGTGTAAGATCGAGGAGATGACTTAGACAGTAAAGCATTTGTCATTCAAGCAGGAGGACCTGAGGTTAGATCTCCTGCACTGATATAAAAAGGCAAGTACCCAGGCACACCTATAATTCCATTGTAAGTGAGTGAAGACAGGGGCATCCCTGAAGCTAAGCCAAACTAGATAAATCAGTGTGGTCCAGGTTTACTGAGAGACCTTGACTCAAAAAAACGAAAAAAAGTGGAGGACTGACAAAACATCTCAGTAGAGGTGCTTGCACATAGGCCTGAATGCCCGAGTGTGATGAACAGATCCCATATGGTGGGATGGTAAGATCTCTCTGATCTCTACATAGGCATGACAGGTTTCTCCCTGACCTCATGGACACACACAGACACAGACACAGACACAGACACACACACACACACACACACACACACACAGACACACACACACACTCACATACATGTGAACACACATGCATATACATCCACACATGCACATGCACACACAGGTGTATAAGCACACACCCACAACACAACACACACATATGTACAAACAGAAATGCAAAGAAAGGAAAGGAAAAGAAAAGTCATGAGGTTCTGAGAAGGACACTTTAAGTCTAGGAAGGCTTTTAAGAGGAAATTCCACATTGACTGTAGTCAACAGGCTGTAAATCCATCTCTGGCCATTAGGACAGTCATGTCTGAGAACAGCAGAAGGAGCAGCCTATGAGTACGGTGTGGGGTAGAGGGTAGGGGTAGGGACTCTCACTTCTGTCTAGGTAACAGCTCTGACAGCCCTTGCCTTTGGCTGAGGCTCCTTTGTCAGCCTTACTTTGACTCTTCTTTCTGAGTAGTAAACGTGATCCTGCCCTTTAAGCTCCCATCATAGTCACTGCTCTGTGCATGGGCCAAAGTCACGGACAGGATTTGAATTGATTCCACTTTTTCTTACAAGGCAGAGGAGAGGCTCCATGGCCCTGAGGACAGTCTCCCTTTTGTAAGGAATGCCCTCAGTTGGAGGTCTTCAGTTGTGCCAGTCTAGCCACATGCAGGGAACTGTGAAGTCAGTGGGCAAGAACAAGGCTGTGTGCAGTAGTGCTGACATGGGTCCCTGGAGATGGTACATTTATGAAATATCAGAAGGTCACACAAGTCACTCTCAATGGACTACTGTGCTGCTGAGTGCTATTGTGCTCCATCTCGGAGTCTCTGACTGTCCAGTGCCAGTCTGTAAGGGCACAGGAGGGTCAATCCTAAATGGCTTTCCAAGGATTTCTTTGTATTCTTAATTAGTACCCTGATGTGTAAGGTGGGTGGGAGTGGGGCTGGCACTCTTGTCTCGCCTCTCTCATCCACCAGTTGGTGAAAACCCACTATGCACTGAGTAATTCAGATGCAATGGTCGAATAGGGTGACCCCAGATGCTGGTGAAGGTCTTGCACTGCATAATGGAAGACAGGAGATGCTCACACAGGCTGGAAGCCATTCAGCTGTGTCTGTCAGTCACTGGGGTGTGACTGACAGTGCTCCTCTTTGAGCAGGATAATTTTCTCTAACTTGCGAGAAGGTGCAGTGGGGCTAGTTTCTACCCCGTGTACAAGGCAGAGTGCTTCCTTTCCTGCTGTTTCTATTCTTTTTTTTTTTTTGCTTTTTGTTTTTTTGTTTTTTTGGTTTTTTTTTTGTTTTGTTTTTCGAGACAGGGTTTCTCTGTATAGCCCTGGCTGTCCTGGAACTCACTTTGTAGACCAGGCTGGCCTCGAACTCAGAAATCCGCCTGCCTCTGCCTCCCGAGTGCTGGGATTAAAGGCGTGAGCCACCACGCCCGGCCTGTTTCTATTCTTGAAGCAAGAAGTAGAGCCAGGTATGGTAGCCCACACTTATACCCTCAATGCTCAAAAAGCTTGTGCCCAGATTTAGCTCCACAGCAAGACCCTGTCTTTAAGTAAAACAAAACACACACACACCAAAAAAGTAGAAATGAGGACATATAAGAAGGTAAACAGATAAAGGGCAGCCTAAAAATGTTTAAGACAACTTCAGCTTATGGAAAACGCTACAGAGAAATTTCCAGTGTGGTGCTAAGGCAGTGATGGGAGGTGGGGAGGAGACGCTGCTGTCTAGGTTCAGGTAATCCCTGAGATGTTAACATGCCTCATTGGCAGGATTTATTCATCTCAGAAAAACACCTATAGGAATGTCTCCAAGGGTGTTTCCTGAAAGAACAGATCAAAAAAGGCTCACCTTGAATTTGAGTGGCTCTATATCCCAGCCTGGAGTCCTGTACTGAATGAAAAGGAGAGAATGTGCTCAGCCTGTCAGCATCCATCGCTCTGTCTGGATAGTGGGTACAGTGTGACCAGCTGCCTCACGTTCTCGTCACCACAGCTTCCTGCCAGAATGGACGTATTCTCATACTGTGAGCCAAAATAGACTCTGCCTTCTTTAAGTTGCTTCTTGTGGGGCATTTGATCAAAGTCACACTGCCAACAAAACCCAACAAGTTCAACTCCCTGGATGATTAGCCCTTAAGTAAGCTGAGAGCACAAAAGACTTAGTGACTGCAAAGTTGTACATCGCAGGGGCTCAGAGTCCAGCAGTCTAACAGTTGGAAACTGACCGTGGATTTCTTAGGATGTCTTTTGAGAGAAATCGGGCTTCCCATAATAGGATCCCCACTGCCACCTGGGTCCTGACATTGTTCTTGTGCTCCGAGTCAATCGATTCCTTGCTATTCTCAGTCGGCAGAAAGTCTTTGCAAAACCCTGCTTTTCCCCAGCGTTATCGATACAGCTAATAGTGATGCTGTCAGAGATGTTCAACCATCATCTCCTGTCGGGAGCTCTCAGCTCTGTGCTCTTGGTTCTGAATCCCTCCCACCCTTGGAATGTGTCCCTGGACACTGGGCTGGTAGGAGTGGGAAGGGGAGAGCGTCATTTTTTTGTTGGAGTTCAGTGTGGTGGTATAATGACTCATTTTGTGTCTAATATATTACGAGGGCAAGTGTGTGCTGTATTTGCAGCAGGAACTGTGGAGATCAACACTGAGTGCCTTCCTTAATAGTCCTCCAGCTTATTTTTTTTTAAAGGACAGTCTCTCACTGAAGCTGGTGCTGCCCAATTTGGATAATGGCTATCCAGCAAGCATTAGGCACATTTCCATCCTTGTCTCCGCAGGAGTAGGATTACAGATGTGCCCGTCACAAATGTCTTGATTTTCTCAGGTCCCATGTTTTCACGGTGAGCACTTTACCGACTGCATCATCTCCTCACCCCGCTACATATATGGTGAATCCCAAACTGCTTTAGTGTTGAGGGCACACAGTGGTAACAATATGGAGTTAGTTCCTGCTGCAAATGCAACACACACACACACACACACAGAGTCACATGCACACACTCATACACATACACAAAAATGCCAAACATTCAAACAATTAGTCTGTTTTCGAGTAGTGCTAATGGTCCCATCCCCCATGGCTCTGTTGCTTGATACTTAACTGACAACATGGTAAGATAAGAACATGCAAACTTGCATCCCTGATGCTGATGATCACCCCCTACACACTCAGCAACTGGAGAATCAAATTCTGCATCTGTCCACTTTGGGGGCTTTCTGTGAGGTCTACCTACGGTGACTTCCTAGAGGAGCTCTGTGCACAGAGTCAACAAGATTTTATGATGTGTTCCAAAGTCAACAACCCAAGATCTCACGCTGAGATTTCTACAGCAAAGTCCATTCTTCCAGATGGTTTAGAGAATACACTATTCTCTGGCGCTGGCATCCTGCTGAGTCCCCAGCTGCACTGTGTAGGAGCACCTTCTTGTCACCTCAGTCATCTGCCAACCTTTTCTCTGACAGTCCCTGAGTTCTGTTCAGTGGAGGATTCACAGCTGCTTCCTAGGAGACAGTACCAGCACCACATCATCTTCTCAGAAATGTTTCCAGTATAATAGATGTTCAGTTAACAGTGAATGGAAGCAGCTGTGGCCCTGTACAATCAATGGTATCCTATGGTAGGATCTGGGAGGAAGAGAAAGAGATTTTCATCTTTCTCAGGCTACATCAAGTCCACTGCATTCCCCTGTTGCAGGGAGCTATTGCTTAGCCCCGTCATTACCAAATGGCAGTTTTCTCTGCCTTGGAATTGCAAGAACAGGGTCACTATAGACTATTCAACAGCCAATGCCTTCCAAAGGTGCTCATATACTTACATACATAGGAATAAGACACCTCTTTAGAGACCTGAGCAGCCTCAAATGTCCAACACACACGCTGCATGCTGAGACTACAGCAGTGCACCATCCCACCTGGAGATAGACCATTCAAGGGCCAAAAGCCCTAATGGGGACCCCAAGCTAGCGACTACTCCCCAAATCTCTCCTTCCTTAAAGTAGTTTAAAGGACGTTCTAAAGTCTCATAAACCCACTCCCTAGCCTCAGTTAACTGATCAGCATGTGACCCTAGCAGAGCCAAGCAGCTGCCCTCCCTCCTGAATTTCTAGAATTGAGGCCTTAGGTGGAGTTAAAAGGCTGAGCTGGAAGTTTCTGTAAACTGCCATCAATAAGACTTTGGGGCTGAGAAGCTGAGAGGAGGGAGGGGCCAGTCTAGATGGGGACATAGCACAGGAACTTCTGGTTTTTTGACACTGCCTGTGGCATTTCATGTTTGTTTTCTGGGATTTTCTTGGCATCTTTATTGTACCTCTCCTTTCATCTGTCCTATTTTGTGTACTTCTAGCCCATAAAATACCCTGTATTGCCTTTTTCTCCACCTAAAGACAACCCCCCCTGCCTCTGCTTTTGAACTCCCCCAGGACCATGCCAGACATTGCTTAACACACTGAATGGGAATTTGTCATTTAAAGCTCTCTTCCTTACCACTCTGTGAGCAAATTGAAGTCTAGGTCTATGACTTTGTCCCTGGGCCCCTCTCTAACTCACCACTAAGGGCACAGTAATGTTTAATAAATAGCTGTTGGGTCAAATTAGGAACAGTGTCATCTTCAGAATACAATCATGTTCGTATCGATTTGTTCTAAGCCTTGCGCACCACAGGAGACCGGGCTTTCAGAGTCAGCTCCCAGCTCCTCATCTATAACATGCACCAGTCTCAAGGTGCTTTGAGGACTATTTTTATTTTTTAAAAAAGCCCACTCGCGTTGTCTTAAGCTTTCTAAGTAGAGTAGGCAGGTTGGCCAGCAAGCCCCAGGGATCTGTCTGTCTGCCTCCACCGTGACAGGATTACAAGCATGCACCCCATAGCTACCTTTTTTTAAAAAAAATATTTTTCATTCTTTGAAATTTCTAAATACTTATACAATGTGTGTTGATCATATCCATCTATCTGTCCATCCTATCTGTCTCCCAATGCCATGACCTCTTTTTATTGTTATTAATAAGCCCCTGAGTCTGATTACTGCTGCCCAAATGCATATAGGTGTGTGGCTACCCACTGGGACATAAGAAACCTACAAGTTACCTTGTCTCTAAAGAGAGTGACCCTCCCTCCCTCAGCACCCATAAACTGCCAATAAACTTTGGGTGGGGTTGGGGCTCAGGGGTCTTTCCACCATCTACACTAGCTTCAGTTTTATCAGGTTTGTTTTTTTGTTTGGTTTGGTTTGGTTTGGTTTGGTTTGGTTTGGTTTGGTTTGGTTTGGTTTGGTTTGGTTTGGTTTGGTTTGGTTTTTTGAGACAAGGTTTCTCTGTGTAGCCCTGGCTGTCCTGGAACTCACTCTGTAGACCAGGCTGGCCTCAAACTCAGAAATCCACCTGCCTCTGCCTCCCAAGAGCTGGGATTAAAGGCATGCATCACCATGCCCAGCTTGATCATGTCTTATGTAGGCAATCACAGCTGTTGTCTGAGCTAATATGTGCACCAACCATGACCTGTTCGGAGGACAGCATCTCACAGCTTTCTTCCATATCCTACAGCTCTCATACTCACTCACTTTTAAAATACGGGTTTAAGTGTTAACATTGTGCCTTCATGCTTTTAAGGCAGGTGTTGTACTGACCGAGTTCTCTTTTCAGCCTCCAGTTTTCATTGTCAAACAAGTTCCTGGATGATCTGTCCCTTCTGACTAATAAATTCCCACAATTAAATGTGTTGGTCCTCTCTCTCTCTCTCTCTCTCTCTCTCTCTCTCTCTCTCTCTCTCTCTCTCTCTCTCTCTCTCATAAGAACAAGTAAGCAATTGGAAAATCTTACAGTTGGAATATGCAACACCTTACACAGGTTCCTGTTTTCAAAATTTATTGCCTGGCTATTAGTACTACTATGGGAGGTTCCGGAAACCTCAGTGGGGCAGACAGAGGAAGCAGGTCACAGGGGACATGGCCTCTTGTCCTGGCTACTTCCTGCTTCTCTCTGCTTCCTGTACATCTTCAGACAAACAACCCCCTCTGTCACAGATCCCCACGACCATGATGCTCCGCCTGACCACATGAACAAGAGATTAGTGGCTGAAGCCTCTGACACTGACAATCCTAATGAACCACTCATCCTTTAAAGTTCTGCATGTGACACATCCTGCCACCATGATGGGAAAGTACAGAGATCCTTCAAGACTGCAGGAGATGTTATGGTTGAGGTGGTGTCTACCTCCTCACAACAGTGAACCCTTGCCAGCCTGGTCATTCTGCCCTGGCCTAGCCCCCCTTCATGTGAAGCTGGAAGCACATAGAAACATGAAATGAAGAAGCCTGTTGAGGTTTTTGACATTACAAAATGCTAGTATAAGGAAAGCAAGGGATACCCCGCCCCCAACACACACATAGTAGTTTTCACAGCTCAGCAAACCAACACCAAGTCACTGTTAAAAACAAATCTGGCTGTGACTAGCTTAGCTCAATCTAAGCTTTTTCTGAATGTTTTTAAGATAATAGTAGTAATAATAATAATAATAATAATAATAATAATAATAATAAACACAAGCAATGATAGAAACTGGACACAACATTCAGGTGAAGGTAGCTAGATGCCTGGCTCTCACCCTGCACAAATGTTAGTTCAAAGTGGGACAAGCACCTTAATATGAGACCTGAAACACTGAGACCATTAGAAAAATGCCATTAGATAATTTTTTAAAGATATAGAATCAGGTCAGGACTTTCTGTAAAAGACTCCAGAGGCAGCACGGATTGATGAATGGGGTTGTGTGAAAGTAAAACATTTCTGTGCAACAAAAGGAAATAACAGTTGAAAGAGACAGAGTCTACAAATGGAAGGAACTCTTAGTTGGACAAACAGAGAGAATTTTTATCTACAGTATGTAAAGAACTCAACTAAAACTAAACACCATAACCCAAACAACCCAACCAATAAGTATATTAACAAAATGAACCAAAGATGAGATTCAACATAAAAACTGCTCAACCCCCTTAGTCATTGGCCAAGCAAATTAAACTCACATTGTGGTTCCAGTTTATTCTGTATCTTCCAAACTATCCCAAAAGTCAAATCTTTATTCTATCAATTTCAGTGCTGAGGAAACTGAAGTCTGGAGAAGGGTGAGAGCTTGCCCTTTATAAAATACTGTCAAGGATGTGAAGGGAAGAGACCCATTGAGCACTGCTGGTGGGAAAGCAAATTGGCCCAGAATCAGTGTGGAAGTTCTTTACATATCTCAAAACAACAACCATGTGACCCAGCCTTACCATTCCTGGGTATTTATCTCCAGGATTCAAAGTCGGCCTATCAACTGCACATCCATGTGTATAGCAGCACTACTTGAGGCAACCAAGTCATGGGATCAGCCTATGTGTCCATCTACAGATGGTTGGGAAAAGAGGTATAGGATACATACATGATGGAGTTCTTATTCAGCTGTCAACAAGAATGGAATTATGCAGTTTGCTAGGAAATAGATGAAGTCATCATATTAAACAAAATAAGCTGTGTACAGAAAAATAGATTGGTTGGTCTTAGAATCATTTTTTCTAAAATAAATATTTTAAAGTATTTTTACCAGTATTTATTTTATGTATAAGTATGTGTGCATATATATGTTTGTACATGTGAGGGTTCTGTGTGTGCTCATGCTATGGCATATGAGGAGGTCAGAGAACTACTTCCAGGAGTCAATTCTCTCCTTTACAATGTGGCTCCAAGGAGTCAGTAACTGCTGTCTGAGTTACTGTTCTACTGCTGAAAAGAGACAACATAACCAAAAGGGTTAGTCCATGAGCATCAGAAACATGGCACTGAAGCAATAGCTGAGAGCTTTACATCTTGTACCACAAGCAGCAACGGGGAGGGGGGGAGGGAGAGGGGGAGGGGGAGGGGGAAAAGAAGGGGGAGGGGAAGGGGAGGAGAGGGAAGGAGGGGGAGGGGGAGGGGGAGAGACTGGGCCCCACAAGGGCTCTGTAAACCTCAAAGTAAGCTTTTCCTGGTGACATACCTCCTCCAACAGGACTACACCTACTAATTATTTTCAGACATTTAATCAACTAAGGCATACATATTTATATGAACCTATGGGGCCATTTTTATTCAAACCACTGCATTCCCACTAAGCCATATTTCCATATATATATATATATATATCACATCATATATCTACTGGTGTATGTGTGTAACAGAAGGAAGAATGAGGGAAATAGAGATACTAAAGAAAAAATGAAAGGAGGAGGAAGGATTAAGGGGAGTGTGTGGGAGAATCATGACTATGATTATGATGCACAGGATGTATTTGACAGAAATTGTCCTTATGAAATGCAACACAAGGTGCATTGAATAGAGACGTCCATGAAAATAAAACAATGAAGTATATTGTACACTCTAGTTTATCTCTTTGAGTGAATACACAAAACTTTCATGTTTGCATATGAAGAGTCAGATACATCATATACACTTTATTTATACAAATATATGAAATTTTGACCCTAACTGAAAACAGGTAATGTAAAATTAGATGCCTGACTTACTATGTGGCTAATCTATATACCTCTTTCTAGGATGAAAGTTTTGAATTTGAATGCTCAGTGGAGCTTTTAAAATATTTTCCCACAATGCTCAGATTAGGATCCCCAGGTATGATACCATGCCTAGAGCACCCTTATAAACCTTTGTGGATGGTTTCAACAAAGAAGCCTGAACAAAGAGCCATTGTCTCCAGAAACATTTGAAAATATAAGTCATCTGTTCCTATTAAATAGCAAGACCTCACTTCTGAAAACACGTCTTAAACCCCGTGGTTCTTACAAGCATGATGGGCAAGATCAGAGTGGGTGAAAGGGCTATGATGTTGGATGGCTAAACACTTCTCTATGAGGTATTTGGCCCTTCCACACAAGCCGGGCATCTCCTCAACGCAAATGCACAAGGCAAACTTTCCAAGCCAAAAGAATCAGAATAACAGTTGCAAGCTGACTTGATATTCATTCAGAGGTCTGGGGATGGCTCATTGGTCCCCACAGTAGCATCTGTTAGGCCTGGTTGCCTTAAACCCTTAGACTTGCCTCTTGCATTTCTTGAGGGAACCTCTTCTAAAAGCGCAAAATGGCGCCAGCAGCCCTTCAAACAGAATAATCAAGATGCACGGAAGCACCGTTAGGACTGCATGCTCTACCATATCGCTGGAGTAAAGAGCATAATTCTGGAAGGAAGCTGCTGACGGAAATGGTACAGCAACAGCAACCAATCTGTGTCCACCTTTTCTATTTGACAATTGGGAGACTACAAGAGGGTTTTCAGTGCCCAAACTCTCGGATACCACTATTTTTAATTTTAACTTGAACTTGCATATCTTTGACTCATCTAAAGCAGACAAAAAACAAAATAAATAAATGAATGAATAAATAGATAGATAGATAGATAGATAGATAGATAGATAGATAGATAAAGAAATATATAAATACCTTCCTTCCTGCTCCATGTGGTGGATTGATAATATGTCAATACAATCACACAAGTAACTTTCATAGTGTAACTGGGACAGACCTAGGTCTGAAAAACGAATCTCGCACTTCCATATCTAGACAAACAACTCAAACATAGACCCCAGGCAACCTAGATGTGTTCTAGACTGAATACCAAACCATATTAGTTGGCTCTCTTGGGCAAGACTGCACCCTTCTAGAGACCTCTGTTTCCTCAGCACTGAAACTGATGGAATAAATATTTGTGTCTCAGGATGCTTTGGAGGATACAGTGAGGTCATTGCAGCTCAGCAGATCATCCTGTTTTTCTGCGGAAGATTGCTTTGTAAATGTTTTAGGCTTTGCAGACCACATGGGGTCTCTGCTGCATATTCTCAGTTTTTATAACCCTTTAAAACTGCCACAACAAAGAAACAATAAAACTAATATCATGAACTCACAGACCATACAAGAATCAAGGCTCGGGCTGTAGTTTTCCACGGCTGATCAAGACCCTGTGCTCCAATAATGCAGGAACTCGTCATGTGTCACATATTCAGCACCAGGGACAGCACCAACTGTGTGGCTATTTGCTCAGTAAATACCTGAATGAATACCTTATGTAAAGTGTCTGGTTCAAAAGCTTCCATATAAAAATAATGGTATATTTATTTACTATTAGTGCTGTTGTTGCTTACATAGCTCTGGAACTGTGAACCAATATGAGATAATATGAAGGTTTGCATTCAGGAAGATCGCAGACATTATCTAACCTATCTGGTAGAAGGTTGGGAGGTAGCTCTTCAATAAAGTGCTTACCACATAAGCACAAGGACATGAATTCGGATTCCCAGAACTCATGTATAAAAAACAAAGTGGGAGCATATGTCTAGCATCCCAGCATTGTAGAGGTAGAGTAGAGAGATCCTTAGAGCTTTCTGGACAGCTAGCTTTTGCCAAACCAGTAAGAGACCCAATCTCAAAACAATCAGATGGAGAGTGACTTAGGAAGACACCTGATTTTAACTTCTGCCCTCCATATACATTTACACACATGCCCCTGTGCATATCTGTAAACACAAACATTCACATATGCACAACACATATATGAATGCACATACACGCTCATGCACTACACATACCTATACACATAAACACACTCACATGTGTACAACACACACACATGCATACTCTCAAATCTGGTGGATGCATGGATAAGTGTGGTCTTAAATAGCTAGGAAAGCTTTAACTGAGTTCAGGGACGCACTGGAAAGATGGAGAATGTTTGGAGAAACAGAAATGAAGGTGATAATTACCAGGATCCCCCAAGAGAAATGAAGATGGAGTTGTACATGTGCCTCTGTTTTACAAGTTCACTGGGACAAGGTTCTGGTTGCAAGAGACTGCTGCTTCTTTCTGATTCCTTGGGATTGGTTGTGGAACTCGGTGCTGAGAACAGGACACTGGCACATTTCCTTCAGGAGAATGGATTCCTTACCATTTTGCGTTTCCATGGCAATCTATGGTGACAAATTTGGACTTGAGCAACTAGTGAATGTACACACCACTCATGCCTCGCCCAGACACAAAAGGAGGCAGGTTGTGCAGGCCATGCAAGCTCCGCAACAAGAGTGCAACCATAGAAGCCGCTTCTGCAGAGTGTGTAGCTAAGCCTGGAGCACGTCAGGATCTGAGCACTATGGCTCTGTTGGGGAGGATTGAGGAGGCACATGAGTGGGAATGAAATAGCAGAAGTGGCAAACTCATGCCTGTGATGGCACAGTAAATCTAGTTTGTATGTCACATGAGGGATTTAGAACATTCTCTTTTTTTTCCCACTATGTCTACTGCCCAGCACACACTCAGCAGCAATGGCCAAGTTGGCATTGGGGCTTAGAGTTAAGGACAATCAGACCTGTATCTGAAATGTGACTTGATTTCTACCTACAAATTGTGATCGGTAACATCCTACCTGTGTATCTTTATCATAGTGATCCCTCATCTTTCTTACCAGATGAGGACTGGTTTCGATGATAGAGTCATACAGCCAAGACACTGGAGTTGCCTTTCTGTCTTGACTGAACTGTGTGCTTTACCTTTACAATGAATTATAAATGTCTGTCTTCAGCTCATTTCACAGGAACAGATTTTATATGGCCAGAGAGTTGGAGTCTCTGAGCAAAGATTTGATACTCAGGCAAGAAAAATAGATTCAAAGTTCTTTTTTCTTTGGCTAGGGAATGCTGATTATCATCCATCAAAGAAGCAGTTTCTCAGGCCTTGCTTGGTACTGGTCCTGGATGATATCAGCACTAAGCCCATCATCGGGCTGTTGGTGCCACCGAATCCAAGGCTCACAACTCAGGCTGCATACAATTGTGTTTGTGTCTGTGGAAGAACAGGCTGCATACACAGTGTGACAAAGTCACAGACAGGCACAAGCCACAGAGGCAAACCAACAAACCATATCCATTCCCTCACTGAAATACTCAGCTGTCTATTAAACATAACCTCCTCTAGCTTTACTATGCTAGGGAGGGTATTTCAAGAGCAGATGCAAGCATTGGGTCTATTTCATTCAAGTCTTCCACACTGATCGATAAAAAGATGTATACGGTGCCTGTGTGTCTGGCTTTGGGAAAAAAAATGTGAGCAAGCAAGCAATGACCTCAGTGAATAACAAACTGTGCTTGGATTGCTTAGTGTGCCTAAGAGGCCCTAGATAAACAAGCAGGTTTCAGTTTCTGATGGATTACTGCTGTCCAATTTAATATTTAATATTTTAATATTTAATCCTAAGGCTGTGTGTTCCTTAAGTTACAGAATATTAAAAAGTGGAGCTATTAAAAGCACTAAGTGTTTTGGTTCAGGAAGGCAGCAGAGTCTCCCCTAAGTGACAGGTGACTCTGTGTGCCTTGGCATATTTGTTTTTGAAAAACACAGATTTATTTCTGAAATATTTATTATTAATGCTACCCGGTATTTATATCATACCTCTTCTTCCTTGGAGTACTCTGGCTGAATAGCATCGTCTGTCTCTATGAACTCCACTGTCAGGCAGAGAACTGGACTGCCTTTTTCCTTCCAACAGATAAAAACCAAGACCCTGGGAGATCAGCTTTTCCTAAGCCACAGAGTGAATCTGTTGGATTTGCTCACATGAGCTGCTGGAAAGGATGGTCAAATCTTTGCTGCACAGTGTCAGAGCCCCATCCTTCAGTCATTGGCTCATTTGCCCACCCTGACCGGCAGAGGGTGTTTGTGTGTGTTGAGGAAGAAGCTGGCTTTACTGGTGGAAGGCTTGCCTGCTGAGCTCCTGCTGTGAGGTCTCCCAGTTCTGGGGGTGTGTGTTCACTTCCTGCCATTGCTCTAAGACTCACTACAGCTAACAAAGGAAAGTTACAAGGTCTGAGATCAAGGTGTCATCAGGGTTTTGTTCTTTCTGCAATTGTGGGGGCAGGGCTTCTAACTACATTTCCTAACAAGTGGAGGCTAGCTGTGTTTTCTTCCTATTGCACCACTCTAGCCTCTGCTGCCATGATCACATTTGTCTTTTTCTCAGTGACACGCCCCACTAACCCCAGGACACTTGTGATTAAATCAGGTCTATCTGGATAATCCAGGACAACAGTCAAGTCCTCAGCTTCATTGCTTTACTGAGGCTAACATTGCTATGCAAAATCACACAGCCACAGGTAGAAATAGGGGCAAGCTTGGAGACTGCAGACCTTCCTCAGTTCACCACAGGCTATGAAGACATGGAAGATTGGATCAAGCCCATTAGCTAGAGCTAAAGCTTCATTTGGGGGAAGCAGACACACAGACAATGATGAGAAACCTGATGGCAGGTCTCAAGATGTGGTTCATGGGCTGATGGGCTTCCCTCCAAGAGCAGTGTGTGTGAGAATGATTCCCAGAGAAGATGCTTGTCAAAGTGTGGATGTGAGATGTCCCCAATTCCTCTGCCAGGCTCCTATGTTTGAATATGTGATCCCAGCTAATTGTCCTGTTTGGGAGAGTGTAGAGCCTAGATAGAGAAAATGGGGTCACTGAGTGGGGAGGGGAGCACCAAGCACCCTCTTTCCTATCTGCTTCCCAGATATAGTGATCCATGTCACAAGCACCTATTGTCATATATCCCCTGCCATGATATAGACTGGACTTCCTGAAGCTGAGAGACTGAACAAATCCTTTCTCCCTTAAATTGTTCCTGTCAGGGTCCTGTCACAACAATTAGGTGAGTACCTAATACAATATTAGATGAGGCTTTTCTTAAAAGCAGACATACAGGAGAACCAGACAGTTCTTGCAAGTTGGTCCAGGGTGTGACGATGCTCCAGACAGGAGGTGTAATGTATACAGAATGGAGGCCAATTTTCTAATATACTTGGCTTCAGTGTTGGCTTTCAACTGGCCAGTTTTGACTGAGGTACTTTGACTGACAGGTGGAAAAATAGACTACATTAAATAACAAGAGTGGGAAGCTTGAAGTAGGATGCTTGAACTTCACCTAAGCCTTGATGTTTTCTGAAGTGTGCTTAATTAATTCCTCTGCTCTGTAATTCTGAAGTCATTTAATCTCTCAGTTTTCACATCTGGCAAATGGAGATGATATCTGCAATTATCTTGTAGTACACAATCAAGAAACAAGAGATTTTGTTTTGCTCTTTTTTTTCAAAATTGTTTTACTTTGTGCCCCTTTCTGCACTTGGACTCTGTTGTGGTATCTTGATCTACTTGAGTTCTATTTCCTGGGTAGAAATAGGATCTGTGTATCTCAGATCAAGCACTGAGGACAGACAAAGGACATGATTCCATCCTAGTCAAGCTTGGTCAACCAATGTCTTCTTTCCTATGGGAGAATGGACTACTCAAAGGCATATATGTCACATAAAAGCATGAGAGATGGCACAGGAAAACTGCACCATTAGAGTCCCCTTGCCACTTACAGGTAGCTCTACCTGAAAACCTCCTTCTTCCCCCCCTCCCGCCCCCCAGCAAGTGTTTACAGCTCATTTAACCCCAGAAGGGTGCCTGCAAACCTTCTAAGTTTCCTGAGTATGATGAAGCTCCCTTCCTTCTGGAGGGAATGCTTCAGTCTAGAGGAAAGAAATACACAAGTTATAATAAAGACCAAAGAGTACATCATCTATAAACAACAGAAATATCTTGCTTACAGTGCCGGGTGCTAGAAGTTTAAGAAAAAGACATCAGATCTGGTCTGAGGTAAGGGTTCAGTATCTGTCTCTTACTGTATCATCACGGGGTAGGAGGGAGAACAGGCTCCCTCGAGCCTCTTTGTATATGAACACCACGAGTCACATTAGATTTAGCGCTAAAGAGATGGCTCAGTAGGTAAAGCACCGATCATGCAAACATCAGGACCTGAATTTGTACCTACAGCACCCACTGAAAAGCCAGATGTTTTTTCACACACATCTGTAATCCCAGAACTCTGATGGAGGAGATGGGAGGCAGAGACAGGAGAGTCCCCAGAAGCTCTTAGACCCAGATAGCCTAGCACAGGCACCAAGAACAATAAGAGACCCTGTCTGGAACAAGATTGAAGGTGAAGCCTGATCTCTGACCTCTGTAACACACTGTGGCCTGAGTGTTCTCTCAATTACACCTGTGAATGCACAAAGCAAAAGAAAGAAGAGAAGAAGATAAAAGGAATGGAGGGAAGGAAAAGAAGAAGGAAGGAAGAGAATGAGAAAGGAGAGGAGGGGTAATATTTCAAAACATGAATTTTGGTGTCACAAACATTTGAGCCAAAGAATGAAGTTAATGTTTGGACCCAAACCATGAGTACAGCAGATGACTGACTCTCCTAAGAGCTTAGGCCCCAAGGAGCTACCCCCACATGCTTCCTTGAGAACACTAAAAGACTTCTCTAGAATGTTATGTGAGATGCTGAAGATACTTCACAGAGAACAAGACCATGGTTGTCACACCCCAATCCTTCAATTATAGAAAATTCCCATTATCAAAATGCCATGTTCCTCTAGTCTTAAAATTTTGGTTATTTTGGGAAATGAACAAATATCTGTGATTTCTGCTGCTTGGAGACCTAGTTTCTTGGTTTTTCCTCATAGCACTGACAGTGTCTTGCAGATTAAAAGATCCAGCAGAGCCTGGGCCAGTTCTACAACTGATAACTGTGCACCCTTAGCCACGTGATGCAACCTTCATTTACCCAAGAGCAAAGTGGAAAGTGTGACCAAATGTCTGGAAAGAGCCCCTCTAGATATGAACCACTTCTTATTCCAAGTTTAGAGTGCAAATAGACATCAGCCTCAGAAAGGATATCTAGGTTCATGACAAAAGTGACTTTGAGGTCTAACAAGGATGTCCTTGAACTTTCTCAGAGATTTATGCACAGGGCGACTTAACTCCCTCCAGTCTCTGCTTCCAGAGTATACATCTAAGTTCCTCCATCATGGGTTTGCCCCAGAACTCAGTGGTTGAGAGCTTACCTCATGCAGCACCCTTGATTCAACTTCCAGAACAACAATGACATCAAAAAGGGTCTCACTCAAAGGGCCAATGAGAAGACTAAATGGGCTGCCGCTGCTCATATAGAGTACAAAAAAGTAAGAAAGAAAGAGAGGTGGAGGGAGGGAGGGAGGGAGATAGTTCTGACTGAAATTCTAACTGTAAATTCCAGTGGCATACTACTCTGGAATGTACTTTTATTAAGTTTTATTGCTTTTATCTTGTTTTTGCATTTAACTGTTTGAGAGAGGGGCATGCCACTGTGCATGTGTGGATATCTGAGGACAGCTTGTGGGATTCAGTTGTCACTTTCTAATCCCAGCACTAGGGAGGTAGAGGCAGGTGGACCCCTAGAGTTTGCAGAGCAGTCAGTCTAGCTGAACGAGTAAGCTGCAGCTCCAATAAGAAATGTCTTTAAAATGAGGCATAGAGCAGCAAGTTGATTCAGCAGAGCAAAGGGGTCTGCTGGTAAACCTGACAACCTGAGTCAGTCAGGGACCCACATGATGGAGGAAGACGACCGATTCCCATAAGTTATCTTCTGACCTCCACACACATCCCTACACATCCAAATGTGCATAAAATAATAAATAGCGATGTAAAAGATAAGTAAGGTAAACAGAACTTGAAGGAGACATCTGAGATCAATCTCCCCCCACACCCCCCCACACACATATACACACACACTGCCTACATTTCTTCGATGGAAGAACTCTTTTGGAGTTATGGAACATTTGAGAGGAGGAGCTTAATTAGGAAGTAGTTGCTAAGAGAAGAGCCCTCCAAATATCTTGCCCCTGTTGCCTTCCCTGTTTCTTGTTCTCCATGATGGACAGCATCCACCACAAATTCCTACCATGATGTCTCCACATGGGCCCAGAATCATAGGGCTCCTGGACTGTGGACTGAGCCCTCTGGAACCACGAACTGAGAGAAATTCTGTTGCTTTGAAGTCTTTCTCTTAGGTACTTTGGTCTCAGCTCCACAAAGCCATCTACTCTAAGATCCTGGGTCCAGCCATTTGATTGTGATAACCCCAATATTGATATCCATAGTTATTTCTTCCTGTTTCTTCTGGTCTCAGTTTGGGGGGAGAGTCACAGTCTCACCATTCTGGAAGCCCAGAGAAAGAGAGACTGGTAGCCTTGCCAACCTAGCACCCTGACACACCATAGCCTCTCCTTGCCAAGCCTCCTGAGTCTTTTGTTCACTGTGCTTGTTAGTTTTTAACACAGGACCACCCCACTTCCCTTTCTTCAAATCTCGCCATGTACCCTCTTCCTGATGTCACAGGGTGGCAGTGGGTGCTTAGACACCTATCAGTTTGTCTTCCTGGTACAAGTAAACCCCGTTCTCACGCCTAAAATGTCCAACACTTTGTGAGATTCTATTACCAGAATTGCTCTAATATATTTTGGTCTTTCCCTTTATAGGAGTTGAGATTTTTCTTTTCTTCCATCAGCTGCTTTACTTCCTGTGCCACATCCCCATATTGTGGCTCCTAACTCTGTGGACACATCTGCCACCACTGCCATTCCCTCAGTCTCCTTTCCTCTCTCTTCTGTCCCTTGTCCTATTTACCCCAGATCAGCCCATAAGTGCCATTTAAGTGAGAGTCTCCCTAGAGGAGTGGAGATAAATGGATGTGCTGGGCTGCAGTGTTTAACTGGCATCCAGAGGGAGTTCCTTTCAACAATAGATTCTCCATGCATGCGATGCCAGGAAATACCCAGGAATTGTGCTCCCCTGATAAAGTCTCCCAAATGCCTTTATTTTGCAGAGTAGTAGAGGTTATCCCAGGCCAGTTGGCATCCTGAAGACTTAGATGACCCCATAGCTCTTAGTCCAGAGTCCCCTACCATTCTCAAAGCTCACACTTTGAGCTCCTGAACATTTAGGGAAGAGGGTATTTTGTTATTTCTAGTCACTCTCACCCTCCAGAAAACACAAAGGAACTAACTATCTTTGAAAGGGTGCCTATCTCTGCTACATCACTCTGTCTGTCTCTATGTTTATTTCTATAATGAACACAGAATCTGAAATGGTGTGGCCTTTTTGTGGTTCAGATGCACATGAGAGGAAGAGGCAGACCTGTGTCAGAATCAGCCAAAACACCTCAGAAGTCAGAGGGCATCTTGGATTTGCTCTTGGTTTGCATACCCAAAGTAATTGCTAATCATTTCACTAATCCTTTCTATGAGTTTGTGAGGCATTATCTCCTCCCATTTTTCAGGCACAACATTAAAGGTCAGGAGTCTTCCTTGAAGCATGAGTTAGAAAGGAACCACACCAAAGTTCACAGTGATGATGGGCACTGCCAACTCTGTGTTTACTACACATAGATTTTAAGATAGATGGATGGATAGATAAACAGATGACAGATGATAGATACTAATATCTATACACAAATGAGAACACATATGGTCTTTAGTCCTCATGTTTATAGATAGATTACAGATGATAAATACAATTACATATACACTCTCTAATCTTCATGATTATTGGCAGATGATAGATGTTAATACATATCTATATATAAACTCATATAGATGTACATATATTAGCATATATACATATGGGCATATACACATGTATTATATGAGTACAGACATGTACACATATGAACAATACATATAAGTTCCTTAATTCCCAAGATTACAGACAGATGTCCTTGTGGCTCCTTTTGAAATACAGAAACAAAGATTCAGACAAGTTAGAAAGTATGCCCAAAGCCACACAGCTGAGACATGGCCATCTCTCTAGCCATTTCCTGTCTCCTTGCAATGCTTTTCCTAAGTGGTGTCGAAGGTAAAGCTAGTTGTGAAACAGTGTAAATAACTCCGCTGTCTGTATAAGCGGCAGTGGTAACACCACCAATGTAGACTGTGCTCCAACATGAATAATGGCAGGGCTGGGAAGATGGTTTTGTCAGGAAATAACCTGTTGAACAAACATGAGGACCTGAGTTTGGATGTCCAACACCCACATGAAAAGCTGGCCATAGCTGTGGGCACCTAATTCAGTGTTGGGGAAGAAGAAATAGGAAGATCTCTTGGATATCCAGGTCAGCCAGTCTAAACAGATGTCAGGTGAGATCCATGAGAGACACTGCCCCAAAAAGTGAGAAGAAGGGGCTCTGAAGAGGTGGCTCAGTGGTTAAGAGCCCTTCTGCTCTTACAGAGGATCTGAGTTTGGTTCCCGGCATCCACATTAGAACACTCACAGCTACCTGCAACTGTGGCTCCAAAGATGCTGACATTCTTTCCTGGCCAAGAACATGTATGCATGTGAAAGAGCACACATGCACACACACATACACTCTCACACACACATACACACACACACACACACACTCACACTCACATGTTTATTGATTGTATACTTATTTTTACTTATTCCCTTTAATGTTCATTGAGTATCTTTTTAACCTTTGGTTTTGGTTTTTGTTTGTGGCTTTTCTGACTATGGAACCAGATTGGAAAGGTGAGACATCATGGTACAATTTTTAAAAGTTTGTTAGGAATTTGGGGACTTTTGAGATTTTTAGGACAATAGCTGTGAACTCTAAAGTCTCCATGTGTATAACCAATAGGATATCCACTGAGTATCCTATTGGGTGGAGGTTTGTTCCAAAACCTTGGATGGAAAGAGCCCTTGTTCTTACGCATATATTTTGTGTAATTTTGGGAGGAGTAGAGGAAGAATGCATGCCTTTATGTGAATGCATGTGTGTACATGCCTGTGTGTGCATGCTGTATATGCATGCCTGTATATGCATGCCTGTCTGTGAATGCTTATGTGTGTACATCTGTATACACATGCTGTATTGCTTGTCTATATATGCTTGCCTGTATGTGCATGCCTGTGTGTGCATGCCTGTGTGTTCATGCCTGTATGTGCATGCATATGTGTGCATGTCTGTATACTCATGCCTGTGTGTGCATGCTTGTGTGTGCCTGCCTGTGTGTTCCTGCCTGTGTGTGCCTGACTGTATGTGCATGCTTATGTGTGCATGCCTGTGTGTGCCTGCCTGTGTGTGCATGCCTATGTGTGCCTGCCTGTGTGTACATGTGTGTGTGTTCATGCCTGTGTGTGCATACCTGTATATTCATGCCAGGTGTGTATGCCTGTATGTGCCTGCCTGTGTGTGCATGCTTGTGTGTGCCTGCCTGTGTGTTCATGCCTGTGTGTGTATGCCTGTGTGTGTATGCCTATGTGTTCATGCCTGTGTGTGTATGCCTGTGTGTTCATGCCTGTGTGTGTATGCCTGTGTGTGCCTGCCTGTGTGTGCATGCCTGTGTGTGCCTGCCTGTGTGTGCATGCCTATGTATGCATGCCTGTGTGTTCATGCCTGTGTGTTCATGCCTGTGTGTTCATGCCTGTGTGTTCATGCCTGTGTGTTCATGCCTGTGTGTGCATGCCTGTGTGTGCATGCCTGTGTGTTCATGCCTGTGTGTGCATGCCTGTGTGTTCATGCCTGTGTGTGCATGCCTGTGTGTGCATGCCTGTGTGTGTATGCCTGTGTGTGTATGCCTGTGTGTGCATGCCTGTATGTTCATGCATGTGTATGCATGTTTGTGTGTGCATGTCTGTATACTCATGCCTGTGTGTGCATGCTTATGTGTGCATGTCTGTGTGTGCTTGCCTGTGTATGCCTGCCTGTATGTGCATGCCTATGTATGCATGCCTGTGTGTGCCTGCCTGTGTGTGCATGCTTGTGTGTGCATGTCTGTGTGTGCATGTCTGTGTGTGCATGTCTGTGTGCGCCTGCCTGCATACACCTGCCTGTGTATGCATGCTGTATGTGCCTGCCTGTATGTGCATGCCTATGTGTGCATGCCTGGTGTGCCTGCCTGTGTGTGCAGAGGACAATGTCAGGATTCCTGTTCCCACTTTATTCTGTTGGAATAGTCTTTCACTGAGCTTAGATCTAGCCTAAAGCCAGCAAGCCCCAGTGATCTTCCTCTTTCCACTGCCCAAGAGCTGGTCTTACAGGCACCTGCATGTTCAGTCTGATTTTTTAGTAGGTGCTGGGGGCTCTAACTCAGGTCTGCATCTTTTGCAGAACACACTTTCCCCGTCTAGCCATCTCCCCACCCATCAATCAAGTGCATAGTTTTCATCTAGGTCTGGGCTATCTCTGGGACTTCTCACTCAGGCCAGTTCTCAGTTTTGTTCCTACCTTATATATTAAGAAGGGACCCCAGGGAGTCCCAGCAGGGTATGGAGTGATTGATCCTTCGTGTTATTGGTATCCTGGAAGCCATAAGCTGAGGCTTGCAAACATATCAGTGCCCTATGCTCTATACGTTCAGGAAGCAGAAATGATGTTCCTGCAATTAGAAATGAGATTTGCAATGGGTGTTGTATGAACAGCAGACAATAGCCTTTGGCTTTTTCTAACAAGATCAGCCGGCCAGACTCTTCAAATTGACTAAATTTATATTGCACACTAAACCCTGTGAATAAATAACAAGGGGATTCTTTTGTTGGCTTGAAAATAATCCATACAAATTCCATCGTAATAACAGTCTGTCTATGGGCTGTGAAAGTGCCAGTGGGCAAGAGTCAGATCGGGGACAGAGATGGGATGGCGGGTATGGAGTCACTAAGATGATGCTACACAAGCTGCCTCTCAAAGTGGAACTGATTAGGTAAAACTTAATACCCAGAGCCATCCTGCATGTAAGGGTTTTCTAGCCTTTCAGTGCCCAGAGATTAAGGTTCTGTTTCCCCAGAGTCCAGAATATGCTTTGAATTTTTAGAGAGGTATGTAGAAGGCCAGTATGGTGAATCAGCATGTGTCTGAAAACTAAACAAAGTGAGAGGGATGGCAACCCTGGCAGCCTATTAATATTGACTTCATGCAACATAGACCCCTTCCCATACTAACAGAGGCAGAGTCACACATAACTTCAGGCACAGCTTGATCGGGAGGCTTAGGTAGTCCTAGTTAAGGCTTGATGCCTGTGGGTTCAACAAACGTAAACTTATTTACTAGCTAAAACTTGTTCCTCACCCCAAAGTCAGCATGACTGTCACTTTATGGCCAGTTATGAACAGCCTCCAGGGCAGGATGGTGACAAGTTTGAGCAGCTCCCAGATGAGGTCAAGCAAGGTCACACTCTGCCTTCATGTTCCATTTCCCCTTACATAATCATACATTTAAGTGGAAGGCCTTTGAATGGTACATTAGTCAATGTTTTCTAGAGGAACAGCATTGATATAATGGATATATATTAAAAGTGATTTCTCAGATTAACTGACACAATAGGCTCAGGATAGTCTAACAGTGGCTGTTGTCACACTGGACAGACTAAGACCCCAGTGGCTTCCCAGTTCATGAAGCTGTATTTCTAAGAAGCCTAAATATAGTGCTGAAGGAGTAGAGAATCCCAGTGAGCCAAGGTCTTCAGTCAAATTGGACAGTCAAAGAAGCTGAGATCTGGTGGCAGCAGTAGCAATAACAGCAACAGTGGTGTGGATGCACCCATCAGCAAGAACCAAAGGCAGGCAAAAAGCAGAAGCTTTTCCTGGGGACTTCTTGATATCTGAGCCACTGATGGGAGGTGCTGCTTATCCTAGGGAAAGGGACCTCTCCTCCCTAATTTCCACTTAATGCCCTTACAGACCCAGCCAGAGGCTTGCCTCTTAGTTGATTCCAAACTGAATCAATTTGACACCTGGTCTATTTGGTGTCCTATTTCTTTAAAAGATAGTTCCCTATGCCTTTTGCTGATGATTTAACTGTTCAAGATAATCTCACCCCCAAAAGCTTCTCTAGGATCCTTAAGCATGATGGGTTGTGGTACCTTTTGGATAAAATGAAACATGATAGTGCTGGACAGGTTTGAGCTGTAAAGTCTGTGTTCAATGAGAGTGGGTTAACAGCAGCTAGCAAACGGGATATTTTAAACTGAAACACACAAGTGGGGCTACTATTGATTAGTTGGTTAAAAAAAAATGAGACCAGTGGCTCCTAGGAGTCTGACCAGGTAATTGCCCTCAGACCAAATGATTCAGGATTCTCGAATACAATGCGTGCAAGGACTTTCACAAGAAATATCTGTTGTGAGTAGTGATTTGCCTGTTTCTTAGAAAGATATAAAGGCTTGTGTGTGTGTGTGTGAACAGAATTAAATAAAAATAGAAAATAGTCACCCAATAAAGGTTGGAAGAGGGTGAAAATTAAACTTTTGTGAATGCAATCTCTTCCAACAGGTTTACCTTCTAAACTTTCAAATATTCTACAAAATGATAAAACAAAATTATAGTGAGGAATTTAAAGCAGCCCTTTCAAATATGAAATATAGTAATGTAGATGAACTAAACTGAATTTAATGGCTGAATGTGATAAGATATGAAATTATGTTAAAATAAAATGTAGTAATTACAACATTGTATTATGTGTTATGTATGTATGCATATATGTGTATATATATCCCATTGGACTCAGCCTGAGATTAAAAATAACAATTAAGGTGCAGAAGAAATGGCTCAACCGGTAAAATGCTTGCCACACATGCATAAGCACCACAGTTTGGACCTCTAGAAATCCACAGAAAGGCCAGATAAATGTCACAGCCCACCTATAATCGCAGCCTTGAAAGGTAACCGGGTCCTCAGAGCAAGCTGCCTATCAAGAAGGGCCATGGCAGCAAGCTCGGGGTCTGACTGAGAGACTGCCTCAGTGAATAAGGATTCCCAGCATCAACCTTGGACTGCCACATGCACAAGCACACACACATTCCAACATTCAAGCTACATACATGCTCACTAAAATGGGGAAAATAGCGATGGAGAAGCAGCAGATGCACTTTTTACAGTCACATTGGAAGTCCTGGCATGCACACTACTACATTGGTCAGTGGGGCTCAGGATACACCATGAAGAGAATTAAAACGCTTCAGACTAACTCTCCAACCTTGAACATGAGACATGTTGCAGTTTTATCTTTCAAAAGGTTCATTTCCATCCAGCACAGAGTCTTTGAAGAGATGAATGAAATGCGATGGGGGTTGAGGGATGGTGCAGTGGATCAAGCATGCGCTGTGCAAGCGTGAGGTCCTACATTTGAATCCCTCCAACCTCACATAAAATCTGGGCATAGTAAGGCACTTCTTGTTAGCTTTCCGACACTGTGGTAAACACCATAACTAAAAGGGAGTTATTCCATCTTATACTGACAGGTCACAGCCCATCATTGAAGGAAGTCAGGGTAGGAACCAAAACACAGGCCATGGAGGAAACCTGGCGATTGGCTTGCTTCTCCAGGATTTTTCAGTTTGCTTTACTAAGTACCCCAGGGCCACCTGCCCAGGCATGGCACTGCCCTCGGTAGGCTGGAATCTTCCACATCAGTCATCCGTCAAGAAAATGACCCCACGGGCCAGCCTAAGAGGGAATTTTCTCAGTGGAGTTTCTTTCTTCTCTGATACCTGTAGTTTATGTCAAGTTAACAAAAACCAAAAACATAACAAAAACACACAAATAAGAAACAACCTAGCTAACATATGCACACATCAGCAGTTCTGGCACACCTACAGTGAAATAGAAAATGGAGGCAGAAGAATCCCCAGGAGGTTGTGGTCTATATCCTGTTTCAAACGGTGTAAAGTAAGGGCTAACACCTGACATTGTCTTCCAATGTCCACACGTGAGCAATTGCATGTGTGTACACACATCACACACATGTACATACACATCACATGCATACACCCTATGCAAAATAGAGTGGTGTACACACACAGTAGAGCCTCAATCCAGTTTAAATGAATGAAATTATGTTACCTGCAGAAAAATAGGAGCAACTGGAGTTCATCATGTAAGGAAATTAGCCGTACCCAGCGAGACCAAGAATACCCATTTTCTACCCTGATAGAACTGCTCGCACGTGTGAGTGTGTGTGTGAGTGTGTGTGTGTGTGTGTGTGTGTGTGTGTGTGTGTTTACACTCTTGATATGAAACTAGGAGAATGGAGGAGAGGGAAAGTCTACAGCAGCCTTCCAAAACATTGTCCACTTGGATCCTACTTCACCACATTTTCTCAAGAGCTGGGAATAGATCTATAAAAGAGGTGTACAAAGCAGACACATGCTAACAATAACTCACAGATATACAGAATAGGTACACAAGGTAGACACAGGCTGACAATAACTCACAAATATCTAGAATAGGTGTACAAAGCAAACACTTGCTGAAAATTAATCACAAATTTGTTCTAAAGTTTCTTTCTTCTCCGATACCTGTAGTTTATGTCAAGTTAACAGAAGTATTTAATGTATAGATAAGTTAATACTTTATTAATAAGTAGAAGAAATGTGTGTACTAAGGGATGTGTTTGTGTATTTTACCTGAAGAATTAACTCTTGGCTGGTTAGCTGACACCACAGAGCACAAACCATCCTCACCAGTTTTCAGAGTTGATCAATATTTGATTCTATAATCATCAGTGCTGAGAATATCTTTTCCATAAATACTCAGAAAAAATGGGAGAAGTATGCTTACAACCATTTCAGAAATTGTTGAAAATTTATCCTAACCCCAAACCAAAACTCATTTAATTATGTTTATGATACTGAAGTAAGCAACTGTAGCAATTTTAAAAATCAAACATTTTAACACACTGCAACCCAGAGATAAAGTAACTTGATATCTACATTGCTGAGGAATGACGACAGAAAACACTGAAAGTCTGTTTTCTTTCCTAATTAAACCAATTGCACTTACATAACAAGAGCAGAAAACATTTTAGGCACAGTGAAAACACAAGGTACTGTAGTCTCAACTCTGAGCTAAGACATTCAGGTGGTGTCTGTTGGTGTGGTCTGGTTTGGCAGCACATACTCTGTGTGTGCTGTAAATTGATGTGTGTTCAGGGAAGTCATGTGACACAACATGGACTTAATTAAGGTTTTGAATTAACTTGATTGTTGTGTTTAGAAACATTTCACTGCTGCTGAACTTTCTGCAGCTCCACATTCAGCTATGTGACCTCACGTGGTGGCCGTTCTCAGCCTGTGGGTTGTCACAGCTTCTGGGGGATGAATGACCTTTTTACTGGGGTCACCTAACACCACTGGAAACCATAGATATTTACATTATGATTAATAACAGTAGCAAGATTAAAGTTATGAAGTTGCAATGAAACAATTTTATGGTTGAGGTCACCACAACATGAGAAATGATATTAAATGGTCATAGTATTAGAAAGGTTGAGTACCACTGCCATATGGAGTTACAACCCAGAGTTAAAGATCTGTGGGGTGGGGGAAAGTGAGGGCAGGGGATAAGAGAGGGTAATGTTGGGAACAAAAAGTGAAAGGTTGTTTTCTCTATGTGATTTTCTGCTTGTGTGTGTTGGTATGTGTGTGTCCTAAGTATGTGTGTATCCTATATATGTCAATGTAACATATAATGCAAAAATTCTATGGTAAGCCATTATTTTGTATGTCAACTTAAAATAACTAATGAGAAGAACTGGAGAGGTGGCCTGGCAGTTAAGCTGCTTCTCTTGGAGAGGACCGGCGTTCAGCTTGGTACACAACACCTGCCCCTTGTCACACACACACACAAGCTCTTGTAACTCCAGCTTCAGGGGATCTGTTGCCCTCTTCTGGTATCCATGGGCACTGCATTCATGCATTCATGTTCTCATACCACCCTGCATACACACACACACACACACACACACACACATACACACACACAAAATAAATAAAAATAAAATATTTTTAAAAGCTAATAATAAAAACGTCTAAAGACTGCAGAGAAGACAGGGAGGTTTTTCAAGACAAGTGAGCTTTACCCTGTCATGGCCGAGTATGCATCAACGTAGTTGAATATTTTAGCTTCATAAATCAGAGAATTTTCAAGCTGAGAGTGAGAGCTATTAATTGATTCATGGACCATGAAGGACCAGGCAGGGGCCATACATCTCTTCATCACAAGGCTGCCGGAGGCTGTGCAGAGAAGTCTTTTAACTTCCTCAGCATCTAATTCAATTAAAGGATTACTAGTTTTGCTGAGCAGGACCCTGCAGATGAGAGTCTGAGTTCTGTTATCAATCCTGAGAACATGAAGGAGGTCAAGGGGCAGGAATGCTGACAGGTCTGTGTGCTCTCTGCAGTCACTGCACACGGGCCTGCAGTGAGCATGGCTCAGTCTGGCAGCGGCAGCAGAGAAAATGTGTCCATTTTCAAACAGGGGTTTGAGCTGGTTTTGATGATGTAAATAAAATTGTCTATAGATAATTCAATAGTTCCTCCATTTCATACCCTCTTTCCAACATTAATTTTGAGTCAGAGGTTTCTTCTAGAATGGATAAGATATTATAGTAAATGTCAGATTAACTATTGGGTTATAGATACAGCCTTGAGGCAGAAGAAGCAGCTCAAAGAACCCATCACCACTATGAACTAAGAGCACCCATGAAGAGCAGACCACAGGCAGGAAGCCTGATGCTGCCTCAACCCTGGGAAAACTGCAGCCATTGGCCAATGTCCTTCCTCCCTCCATTCCACCATCCCTTCCTGTTGGGAGCCATTAAGACAACACGATTGTCCTGATCTCTGAATTGGGCCTCTCCCCCTGAGAAGAAAAGGGGGTCAAAAGCGGGCCACCGATGCACCGCTCCAAGAACAACCACAGATTGTTCCAACCCTAAGTCAGCGCCAGATGTCCTGACCTCAAGATGTACCCTGATACCACCAAATTCCTGCTTCCCTGCGTAACTGCCTAAAGAATGTGCAATTCTATTGCCCCACCCCTCCTGCTGATAAGTACCTGTACTTCCCCTTTTGCTTGTGCAATTCTACTGCCCCATCCTTCCTGCTGAAAGGCACTTCCCCTTTTGCTTATGCATTTAAACCTTGGGCCTGGCTAATACAGTGGAACCTTGATGCCATTCAGAATGTTTCCGTGTCGTTCTTGCACAAGGTTCTCGTCTCTCTCTACCCCCCCCCCCAATTTGGTTCTTAGGAGAAGGTCCCCTCTAGACCCTCAAATAACTGGACCCGCTGGACGGTTCACCTTCCTGCAGTTGAGCCTTTTATGGCTCTGGCTGGAGAAGAGCATGTTGAAGAGGGATGGAGGGATCCACTGAAAGGTTTAGCCACAACCTTGGCTTGTCACCTATAACACATTCAAGGACAGGAGCCACATATCCCCTCCTGCCCCTGGTGTGTAGACCTACTCTGTTTTGTTCTGGGTCTGAGTCCTGCTCACCATTTACATTCTAGGAGCTAAATCTGCTCCCTCGTGTGAGCCTAGCAGACTGGCTGCGCAGATTCCAAGTAACTGAGGTGGTGGAGAACCCATGGGACATGGAGGCCATGGAGGAGGTGGCAGTGGTAGTGATGGCCAGGGAAGACTTCCCAGTGGAGGTGACAAACAGTGAGGCATGGAAGTGTTGTAACGCTACATGTGAAAACATGACAATCTCTTAGATAAATGAATGCAATCTCTGGGAGGCCCCTAAACCAAATGACCCAGGCAGGGACTAGGGATTCTCTCATATGGAGAAGGGAATAACTATGAAGATGGTCAATGTGGCATAGGAGGATATCATCTGGCCAGCTACAGGGGCTGATTCAGCGACCACGAAGTCTTCTAAAGGAGCTGGTATGATGAGAACAGAGGTGGCTTTGTCCCTGGCAAGGTGGATTCCAGGGGTAAGCACAGACAGGATCTCAGGAAGAGGATATATTAGCCTGGCATCTAAAGTTCTAGGACAGCTTGTCTTCCTGTACCCCGTGTCACCTTTGTTAATTTGTAGCCTTCTAATACACAGTTGCCTGTGGAGTGTGTGTGTGTGTGTGTGTGTGTGTGTGTGTGTGTGTGTGAAAGAGAGAGAGGCTACTGTAATTGTAACCACATCTCTGGTTCCTATTATAAGCCATCATTTTAGTTTTAAATAATGGATAAAAATGAATGCAGCCTGGGGAGGGGGAAGTATCAAGTGGTGAGGTCTGACTATCACATTTATGTGGGTGTAATGGTTTAAACACTGGGCACATGGCTCATTTAAAACAGTTGAGTCACCATCATGACTTGCCAAAGCCTGCTCCCAGGTCACACAATCTCTGTTATGCTGGACTTGAGTCTACAGAGAGAAAATACATAGAGAGAGAATGAGTCTGATGATGTCACTTCAGCCCAGAATCACATTGTGCTGGTGGCTCCATCCAGCCCTTGACTCTTCAAGTGTGTGACCCAATAAATCCTCTTTACCCAGCTAACAGTGGGTTATATGTTGCCCTCCTATGACTCCAGAGCCCATGTGAGGCTGTTAAAAGCATGTGATCTTTCTCTCTGTGACTCAGAGCTCTTGTCATGTGAACAGCCTAGCAATGGTGATGGAGTGAACACTTCTAAAAAGTACTGTCATATTTCACATCTCCCATCCTAGGAAGGAAGTCCGGACCAAGAACCCTGCCTTCACTAGGACCACACAAATCTGTAATTGAGGTCTCTGGCAGCGCAGGCTGCTTCAACTCCACGAGCAGTCCTCCAGTGGCTCATTCCATATAAAACAGCCCAGCCTGCCCACCCTCCCAGCAGTCTTTGCCCGCGGCAACTGCTATCAAGGAGTCTGTAGTTGGGCAGACTCACCTCCATAGCATTTGTAAGCTAATCCCTTAAATGGAACACTGCAGCTTGTTTATCAGGAAGCTCTTTTTGAGGGAGGTTTGCATAATATCCAACAGTATTAGTAAGGAAAAAAATCCCTTCAGTAATCAGTTCAGCAGGGACACTGTTTATTTTTTTTTTTTTTGCTCCTTTCTATAGCTTATGAATCCAACCTGGAATTCCAGAGAAAGCTACCTTTGCTTTATGATTTACCATTCACCAACAACTGCAGAGGTTTGCAAGTCTGAGGCCTGAAAAATTGTCCCTCCAGCTCAATTCTTTCAGTGAGGGGGAACAGGAAATTACTCCAGGGAAGAGGGCTCTTTTATCTCCCAGCTGTAGATGCATTTAGAATGAAGGGATTAAGGAGGTCAGAGCATAGTCCTCCCCTGACTAAATAGGGTTGATTTATTGCTTGGCGCCTTTATAATTCTTTCCTAAGTAAAGGCATACAATAGTATTTAACAGCTTGGGTTTGGAATTCCCCAAGCATGAATTCAAAATGTGCCAACATCTCCCAGATGCGCATGCCTGTGGGAACCGTGCTGAACCATTTTGAACCACAAACTCTTCTTCTATAAAATGGTTTGATAATGAACCTCCCTGGATGCGGTGCTTTTGAAAACTGCACAGGATAATGAATAAAGCACACTTTGTTCTTGAGGCTTCATCAAGGCTCCTTTTGAATAGTAGGTTATTTTTATTTCTTCTCATACTCCATTGAATGGTGGTCATCAGACCCTGCTGTCTCCCTCCAAGAAGGCACGTTCACAGTCTAGTCACAAAACTCAGGTGACCCAGATGTCAACAGTCTTCCTAGAAGTGACTCAGGCTGACTGATGGTGGACCAATGAGTTCAGGTGTCCTTCCTGAGGGAAAGGACACTTCAGGACCTCATGGCATTGTGACCTTTTAAGTACCAGGAAGTTCAACATAGGAGGTATTGACTCTGCTTGTTGATTTGGGGAAGCATTTTCCTACTTTCTTTGTTCTCTCCCTTTGTTTTGATGTTTGCAAGATGACTCAACTCTCCATTCTGCCCCTGTTTTATCCCACCAGGGGAGATGGTAAAGAATCATGATGCAATTCTACAGAGCACCACCTTGAATGGTGACTCCTGAAGGGAAGGATGGAGACCTGAGCACCCCTGCTTACTGTCACTGATGAATCAGCCTTAGGGGTTGAAGCACAGACCTGTAACTGCAGAGTTCATGACAGCAGGGCTGGGAAGGGACTTGGTGTCTATATATTCTGAATACCAAGGCTTCTGCCATGGTCATTCAAATGATGGATTTTAACACCTAAAAGAGGAAAGGATGCAACAGAGATGAGGTAGGGAATGGAGCCTCCTCCAGCAAGACTTCTGTCTTTCCTCATTAGGAAACAGCCCTCCTTCAAGAGTCCTCTCTGCTGCAGGCATCTACTGTTAAAGTAGTTAATTTGTTACAGATGGCTTATGTACTACTACTGAGAGATAAGATACCTACCTGCATTGGAGAGCTTAGTCCAAGGTAGGACCGCAGCTGGAGAGGCCCCAACACTCTGTCTGTTTATAGACCGAGGAGCTGATGGGCACACATGTGAAGTTTTCCTAAAAACACATTCACAAATGGAAGTAAGCTTGTTTAAAATGGAGAGAGTTGGGAGATCTTTAATATGAAAGAGGATTTAACTTTTTAAGTTTATCCTTCTCTTTTATATTACATCTCCACAGCAGTTTCCCTCCCTTCTCGCCTCCCAGGCCCTCTCCCCCACCTCACCCCTAATGGACTCCTCTTCCTTTTCTCTCCAGAAAAGGGCAGGCCTCCTGTGGATATCAACCAAAAGTGGCATATTGAGATGCAGTAAGGCTAGATACTTCCCATCCTATTAAGACAAGACAACCCAGTATGAGGAAAAGTATTCCAAAAGCAGACAAAAGAGTCAGAGACAGCCCCGCTGCCACTGTTAGTTCTACAAGACAAAGGGCACAACTTAACATATATGCAAAGGGCCTAGGTCAGACCCCCTACATGGTTGTCACTTCAGTCTCTGTGAGCCCCTATGAGCCCAAGTTAGTTGGTTCTGTGGGGTTTCTTGTGTCCTTGACCCATCTGTCTTCCTTTCCTTAAAGGAGCAAATTTGGAGCATCGGATGACAACCTGTTCCTATTCCTCATATGTATTTATTTATTCAACGCATGTTTATGCAAGATATACTTTGCTCAAATATACATATATGTATATGTATACACATATGTATGTGTATCAGAAAACAAGAAAGAGTAAGGGTTTATCCGTAGGATTTCCATGCAGAGACCATCAAAGAATTGTACAATTAGATTTTCAATTATAGCACCAAAGAGATGGCTCATGGATAAGTGGAATTGAAGAAAAAAAAATTATGGTATGGTAGCTCTTGCTTATAGTCCCAGCGTTCCAGAACTAGAAAGGCAAAGATGGGAGAATCCATGAGGCTCTCTGCCCAGACCTCCTGGCCAAATTAGCAGGACATAAAGAGAGACACTGCCTTAAAATTACAAGATGGATGGATCCTGAGGCACAATGCCCAAGGTTGACCTCTGGCATCCCTGTGCACACTCAGGCATATGCAGTACACATATGTGCCCTCAGAGAGACTTACATATTTATTTATATTCATAACAATCCCAAGAAGGCTTAAGAGCACTCTACATGGGATATAAAACAACCCGCCCTAATCCAAAGGGACAGGTTCTCTTCAACAAGTCGTGTTTGAGCAGAACACTAATAAATGAGAATCAGGCAACAGGTGGCATGAACAAAGGAACCAGGTCCAAGGCAGAGAACACTGCACATTACAAGGCCCCGAGTCAGGCATGAGAATGAAAGCTACCATGGTTGGAGTTGGGAGAATAAAGAAGAATCCTAGGAAGTCTCTGGAAGCTGTAAGAGGTCCTGGTCTGCCCTGGCCTGAATGTCTTTGCCATGCCAGGATGTAGGTGCTGGGATGAAGTCAGGGTTTGTCCTGTGTGCCGTGTTTGACAGTTTGGGAAAGTGTTTCTGGGAACCATTATGAATAATGGGTCACACAGAGCAAGAAAGATCACAGGCTCAGGAATTATTTATCAAGATCAAAACAAAACAAAATGCTAAATAGGAAAAGTCAACAATACTTGACCATCCAGTGAATGCAAAACCAACATGTCAATCATGTGATATGCTAGAGGAAAAGATCCCTCAAAAAATTCATTAGGATGGGGACACAGAGTCCCATGAACTGTCTTTAGGGTCTGTGGGTTACTTCTCTCGTAGTAACCAAACATCTGACAGAAGCTACTTAAGGAAAAGAGGTTTTTTTCTGAGTCACTGTTGAGAGGGATACGGATCCATCAGGGTGGGAAAGACTTGGCGTCTGGGAAGCTTGGTGGTGAGCTACAACCCAACCACAGACAGGAAGGGAATCTGGGGCTGGAAATGGGTGGGGCCAGGCTATCACCCTCAAGTGCAGCCTACCATGAGTCTTGGGGAGACAGTTTGTGCATTACGAAGACTCAGGATTATGGACATGGAACATCTGCAGCCACCATGTGGATACTTTGTCCAGTAGTCTAGATGCTTCTGTGGACATAATTGCTTCTTTGAAGTTCATCTCCCCATCTAAGGAAAATGAACCTGGAGGAGGAGTATGTATAAAGGACTTCTTAGCTCACTAAGTGCTAATTCCCACCCATTCTTAAAGAGATGATGGAAAATAGAACCAACTATTGTATTTACAGTGAAATGGTGGCACAGGTTCTTGTAGTTGTTACTGGGTACCTACAGCATGCTCAACTGTTCAAAGCACTTCTTTTTATTCCGTTTTAATATACAATCCCAGGAAACATCCATTGTCATTGTATTCACAGATTCAAAAGTTAAGGCTGCCCAAGTGAGTGGCAGAGCCAAACCTCCAGACCAAGCAAACTGGAATATACTAAAGATGAGTAAGGGTCCAAGAGAACTCGTTTGCTACTAACATGCAAAAATGGTTGAAAAGCCTTCACATCTAAAGCTTTTAGCTTTGAATGTCCAGGTAGCTCTCCTTTGGTAGGGAGTCAAGAAACATCAAGAATTCACCCAGGGTCCTACCAAACCTGAGGATTTATAGGATTTATAGTTAATGGTTGCTAAGACAAAGATGTTCTTCCCTGGTGTAGCCACTGGTAAGTTGCCCATATGCTTTACTTGTCCTCCTGTAAGTAACTCTAATTAAAACCATGGGGTTGCAAAAAAGGCATGAAAGTTCAAGGGGTACAAGCTTGGAAAAGAAAAGGGATTCACAGGTGTGGGAGGGGACAAAAGAGGGCAATGGGGGTGTGAACACATTGCATTATATATACATGTGAAAGTAATGAGACACATCATTATATTTATATATATAATTATATTATATATTATATACATATATATATGCTATATGTTAATAAAAACTAAATATTTTTCAAAATAAATGTGGGAGGCTAACAAGATGTCTCTGTGAGTAAAAGCTCTTGCTTGCCACATAAGCCTGATGACCTGAACTTCATTCCTAGAAGCCAGAAAGATGGCCTCTGACATCCATGTGCCTTGGCATGCACATTCCCACAGCAAACACATTAAAATAAATTAATTGAGTTTTTTTTAATGAGACCAGTTGGCATGCACATCCTGTGGTAATCAATTATCTATTGCAAGACATTTCAATCCCAACCCAGGCAAGGAACCCACCTGGACTATTCAGAGTGGTCTTTGGAAGAGTAGGTCTTCAGGCCTTCAAAATACAAAGTTCCTGTACACCTGTGGCAATGAGGCTCTTAGTACAGTGCCTGATTCCCCAAGACTGGCATGGTGGAACAGACCTGAGTCAGCCTGGTTTACAGCTACATCCTATCTCTCTCCCACCAGGATGGTAGCTGTTGTGAGATACTCACTAAACCCTCTCAGTGAATCCAGAATTGTGAACAAGACAAAACCCTTTCATTATAAAGCAGGCAACTGCTGGCATTTCATAATAGTTGCAGAATTGCACTAACACAAATGGATATGATTACTATCTGACCCGTCCAGCAGGTCCAGTTATTCGAGGGTCTCGAGGTGGTCATGAGGGGACCTTCTCCTAAGAACCAAATAGGGGGAGGGAGAGATGGACACCAAGTGCAAGAACACACGGAAGCAGTCTGATTAGCATCAAGGTGTCACTGTATTCAACAAGGCTCAAGGCTTAAATGCACAAGCAAAGGAGGAAGTACTTCTCAGCAGGAGGGATGGGGCAGCGGAAATTTTTCTTTTGGTGACTACGTGGGAAGCAGGAACTCGGTGGTATCAGGGTACATCTTGTAGTCAGGACATCTGGCTCTGACTTAGGGCTGGAACAATCTGTGGTTGTTCTTGGGAGCGGTGCGTCTCCCCCCCTTTTCTTCTCGGGGGGAGAGGCCCAATTCAGAGATCAGGACAATTGTGTTGTCTTAATAGCTCCCAACAACTATCACATTTTAAAAGTAAAGAAACTGAATACTAAATAGAAAGGACATAATTCACACCCAGATGATTCTAACTTCTGAGAACTCCTAACCTCTATGCCATGATTCATGTTCTAAAAGTAGATCAGTCCTTGAATTCAAGGCCATCTCAAGGTATATACTAAGACTTTGTCCAGGAAAGCAGGATAGATGGATGGACAGATGGATAGATGGATGGATGGATAGACAGACAGTGCTTGTGGAGTAAATCAGTGTTCCTGAGTTTTCGAGTTCTAGAAGCAATAAATAAAAACCTTAGGATAGTATAGTACAACTCTCAGGGTTTTTTAAAGCTGCACCCCCCCCCCAACTCTTACATGAAAATCCTTGCCATGGTCATTCTCCTTCCAGTGGACAGAGCTCTTTTCTCCCTTAAGCAGATTGGAGTGGCAGTGTAGAAGCTGGTTGTAGACTAGTCATCTTCAAATCTGCTGTATACTGTTCTAAACTCCGAAGTTAATGTCAGTCTTCACATTCATGTTCCACTGTATCAACATTAAATAGATCTCCTGGTGGGGTCTGGCCACTGGCATATATATATATATATATATATATATATATATATATATATATATATAATTAGCTTTCAAATCAGTAGGTTTCCATATGTTGTTTATGTTGTTTTCAGGCAGGAGCCATTTTGGTTGGTTCTCCCCTCCCCACCCCTCTTCATGCTCCTTTTTCCTTGTCACACACTCTTACTCCCTGTTGTCCCTGCACCTGCTGTACTCTACTGTCTTCCTCTGTCCCCTCTCTTTAAGTCTGCCCCATCCCCCGAGTATCATGGGCCTCCTTCCAGTTTCCCAGCCTTTACCCATATTTTCTCCCACCTGGGTATGCATATTTATAAGAACAGGCTAGGATCTATATATGAAAGAGAGTGTGTTTGTCTTTCTGAGCCTGGTTTACCTTGATTAAAAATAACATTTTCCAGTTCTTTCCATTTCCTTATATTTTTCATAATTTGACTTTTTATCTGAATAAAATCCCATTGCATATATCTTCCATGTGTTCATTATCTATTTATCTGTTGGTAGACACGTGGACAGATTCCATTTCCTAGCTGTTGTGAATAGAGCAACAAGGAATTTCGATGTACATGTGTCTCTGCAGCAGGACACAGCATCCTTGTGGTATATGCCAAGAAATAGTTGGTGTATCTTGGCCATACGATAGTCCTATTTTTAGTTTTTGAGATACCTCCATGCTGATTTCCATAGTGGTTATGCTATCTTACACTCCCACCAGCAGTGCATAAGGGTTCTTCTTGCCTACATCCTCACCAGAATAAGCTGACATTTGGGGGTTTTTGATGGTGGAAAGTTCTACTAGTATTTCTTATAAGCTACCCAGGCGATTCCAATATATAGTCCAGAGGGAAAAGCACTGGTCCACTTTCTCATCACAAAGTAACAACAATGCTTTGACCATCCTCTTTCTCAGATATTAATTTATAAACTCTGATATGGAGGGCCCTAGGTGTTTAAGCTATTGGTTTAATTTGACTAAAATATCATGAGCCCCCCATGCTTGGATAAAACAAACAAACAAAAAACTCAACACACAACTTTGACTCTTTATGGCCCCAAGTCAAGCATAGTAATATGTGGCATAGGCATCTAACAAAGGTGAACTACATAAGAAAATATCATAGAGATGAGAAGGAGTCAGGGAAATGATGGGAAAAGGGGCCCTAATGGACCATGAAGTTATTCTCTTGGCAGCAAGTAAAAACACCATAGATGTTCAGGAGATGAAGAAGAGAGGAAACAAAGATAACTTAGTTTTTGCGGTTTTTAACTGGTTTGTCCTAGGTAACTAAAAAGTCAGCTATACTTACAAGGACTAACACAAAGCGGTTGAGGATGTGGCTCAGACAGCAAAGTGTTTCAAAGATGGGAACTTGGTTCCTAGCACCCAGAAAAAGCTAGGCAAATTATACCTCCTGGGCATGTGGAGGCAGGGGTATCTCCAGAGCTTCCTGGTCAGCAAGGGAACCCAAACTGGTAATCTACAGCTTCAGTAAGACACCCTACCCTGAAAATTAAGATGTAGGGGCTAGAGAGATGACTAGATTAGTCATTTGCTGCTCCTGCTGGGGACCACATTTCAATTCCCAGAAACCAGGTTGGACAGCTCACAATCAACTAAGCACCAACTCCAGGGGGTCTGATGCCTCTGGATCCCTGGGGTACTGATGTTCACAATCCCTCCACATGTAAATATACACAATTAATAAAGTAAATATTAGAAAAGCATGGTGGAGGCTATTGGGGAAGACGCTTGACATTGAACTGTGACCTCCACACACCCACCCATGTTCACATGAACCCTCACACACACACCTGCACATGTACCATATGCCTGTGTGCACATGCACAGCCACCCACACAGAGACACACAACAGGAAATATCATAAAGAAATCTTACCTATCCCCTCTCAATCTTCCCATATTGTAACAATATGAATAACTGTAGAATGTATTTTATCTATTTTAAGAATGAACAATAGATTCTAAATCAAAAAGTGTGAAGTATGCTACCAGGTGACTTTATCAGGAAGATGGGTTAACATTTTATTTCAAACTGTAGCAGGAGACTAGCCTCTACTGACCTTGGAAGGGTCATTTGTAGGAAGGAGGGATCTGGAGTAATCCATGATGAACAGGATACATGTAAATTGCACATCTGGTTAAGCAGATCCAAAGACTCTTGACTGACAGGCAGCTAAATGGGTGAGTAGGGAGCTTCCCAGAGTAGGTCTTAATCGTATTAAAGTTTAATGTAAAACTGCTTAAGCATTTTATCAAAAATCTTAATTTCCTCTCTAGAAGAAGGTTGTGAATTACATCATAAAAAAGTTTCTATCTCAAACTAGGTTTGGGATAAATTTTCTCTATCATAAACCTGGAAATGGACTTGAAGCATGGCAGACCACCTCTGTTCAGGAAGGTAAGGACAGGATGCTAAGAACCAGAGCCCTGGGGAGAGTGACTAAGACAAGGTCCCTGGGCAATGGAACAGCAACATAAGAGTTTGAGCCCTGGGGTGATGAACATGACTTCATATTTATTGTGCATTATGTTTGATTCAGACTCCAGTTCCACTACAAGTTCCTGTGATTATTATCAGGCCTGTAGTTGACAAAGGTAAATACTGATTGATTGAATAGATGTTTTAGTACTCCCATAAACAACTAGTATTAGTTTTATAAGTATAGATAGTTTAATCATAACTCCATATTATATGATACAAGAACTTAATCATACCTATATTATATATGACGTGAAGATAGTTCAATCATGACTCTGTATTCTATGTAGTATGTGGAGAATTAAACCATAAGTGATATATATATATATATATATATATATATATATATATATATACATACATATATATACATATATATATAGTCCCATCCCAACTCCATATGTATACCAGGTAAGAATGGTTCAGTCAGAGAGGCCCATTAGACATGCAAACTTTATATGCCCCAGTACAGGAGAATGCCAGGGCCAAAAAGTAGGAGTGGGTGGGTAGGGAAGTGTGGGGGGGGAGGGTATGGGGGACTTTGGGGATAGCATTAGAAATGTAAATGAGGAAAATACCTAATAAAAATATTTTAAAAAGAATGGTTCAGTCACAGAACATGTTATGAACTGATACTTGGGGAGCACATGCATTATGTCTTAAATCTGAAATATTATTTATAGCCTGGCATTTCTAGGGCCTGTTCCCCAGAGGGTGGAACTACCGTGAAAGCTGTGGAGTCTTCAGGATGTGGGGCCTGGATAATTAATGTCACTAGGAGCCCCTGGAGGTTTCATCTCACCTTTGTGGCTCCACCTGAGCATCCACGGTAGTGTGAAGAGCCTGCACCACACAGCCCAAGCAGCCAAGAACTCTGCCATGCATTCCTCACACAATAGACTGAGGCTCTGAAACAAAAAACAGAACAAATTCTTCATCCTTTGCATTGTTTCAAATAGCAACAGATATGTAACTAATACAGCTTATAAGAGTGCAGTGATATCAGGGTTAAACCATGAGACAGACTTGCACGGACAAACAAACAAACAAACAAATTCTCTAAAAAGATATGCTGTTGAGGATTCAGAAGCCAGTTGATAAAAATGCACTGTAACTATAAGGAACAAATCCCATGGTCACTGCGAATGACCTCTAAAAGCTAGAGGATATCATTACAAAAATAAAGTATGAATATAGACATGAAACACAGGTATGGTGGTGAGATCTCTCTGTACATCAACAAAATTCATAATTCTGTACACTGTAAACCAATTGTTTCACATGTTTTTCCACTAAAAATCTATCAGATAGGTGTGTGGTACATGTGTAGGAGTTGTATGCCAATGGACATACTGCTGTGCCTTTCTCTTTAACTAGCCCCTGACTCTACACTTGAGTAGGCTGACAGGCCTAATATTTAAACTGTAGTGTCTTTCATTTCTATCCCTCAGGCAATGTAAAAACACATAACTTTACCAATCGAGATTCTCTCTCCCACAGTGTCAGAAATGGTAATGATATCATCTAATGTGAACCAGCCATATTCCTTTGCATAGATAGAGAAATGGAAAGAGCTAACAGCAGAGTAAGAGAGAGGTATATGTGAACCCACCAAAGGATGTGAGAAGAGGAGGAGAAGATAGAAAAGAAAGAGAAAAAACAGAGTGGAGATAGAGGGAGGGAGCAAGGAAGGGAGGAGAGAGAGAGGATGAATCATACAGGTTGGCTATATTATGTAATGGATTTCTAGTTCCTAACCTTTTTAAGGTCCACCTAAATTAGGTGTGGCTGTAACTCATCTATAATCCCAGCACTTGGGATGCTGAGGCAGGAAAGTCTCGAGTTGAGGGCATTCCAAGCAAAGCAGCAAGACCCTGCTTTAAAACAAACAAGACCAGCTCTGTCTTCTTGTTCACCTGTGGTTTCTCTTCACTCTCCCAGGCAGATTCTTATGGATGTGCCTGCTTAATCAACTCTCGTTGTCCTGCTTCTCAAACATAGACTTTAAAGGAATCCATGTGTCTTGCCTATCACCATCTGCTAGTGAGAGTCTGGGAGACTTAACTTCTGATGCCTCAGTTTGCTTGTCTGTAAAGCTAGGATCATGGAACCTTCTAAGGAGCCCAGAGGATAAAAGGAGCCAGGTAACACCACAGCGGCATTTGACATGTGATAGGGCCCGAGTGCTGTTGCTGTTGTGATTTCTCACACGGCTTTATTGGGATCTGCCTAAATCCCCAATCTCATTCCAGACCCGCAATAGCTGTCAATGTTGGCGTTTCTGTGGTAAGAAAACAAAACACAGAGAAGCATCGCATCCATTATGAGCACCTGAAGATGTCCCCAAACACACACACACACAAAAGGCATCTTGAAACGAGAAATCTAACAGAATACAAAGTTATGAACATCAAAAGTTTTGTTTTATTTCCTTAAATCCTGGTAAGATTTACTGTGAAATTATACCACGGTGCCCAAAATAGAAACATAAGGCCTTTAGAACCAAGCCTGGCTTCTTTCCCCCTGAGGTGTGAATGCAGTGGAGGCTCGGGGATGACATTTTATATCTACTTTGTAATCTAGAGTTTACAGCACACTCTCCCGAATTCTATTTTACTTTTAAATGTACAGCAACCTTTTGAGGCATGTTATCATCACAACACTATAGGTGGGGAAATGAAGGTTCAGAGGCAACAATGTCACCCTGTCACTCGGCTGCTTCAGAGCCACAGCCAGAGTGGAGGTCCTCCAGCTGAGATCCAAGTCTGTTCACAGTAATCACTGTTATGCCTACAAATGAGTTCTCTGCAGAGGACAGTGGATGCGGTTATTTCTTCCCCTCTCAGATTGTACCACCAACTTCCTTTGTTCCAGCCCTGTGCATCAGGTGCTCTCAGAAGTAGGGGAAAGGTTAGTGAATCGCCCTCATTGTGTGGAGAATGAGAATGAGACCAGGCCTTCCATAATTCAATTCCAGGGTAACCCTCAAGTGTATGTACCTGGGGAATCAGCCCAAAATAATTTTTAACTTTAAAATCTAGTATTGTCACCCATTAGATGACACTGCTTCTTGAGTTACTTCATCCTTAATGCCAGAATTTCAAGATCTCCACCAGAATGGGTGGCAGAGTCACATGTACCACACTGGCAGACAATTACTAGCAGTGAGGGAGAAACACACACACACTAGAAACATACACACTTGCTTTTCCAGTGGAGGGGACGGAATAAAAATGAGGGTTAACAAAGATCAAGGTAATGTTATGTAAGTGTAACACAAAAATTAAAAAATATATGTATATATATATACATATACATATATATATATATTTGAATACTGTCTAAATTAGGGTTGGTATTGCTTTGATAAAGCACCATGACCAAAGCAAAGTGTTTATGCAGGTTACGTTTCCATATCATTGTTCATCATCAAAAGAAATCAGGGACCCTTGAAGCACTCCCCTTCAGTCAAGAGTCAAAAGGTAGATCTTCCACCTGAACACCCCGGAGGCTGCCAAGGGCCCTAGAGTGCTCTCCATGCCACAGGACCTCGGGATCACCTCGGGATCACGGGTGACTGGAATGCAACATCAGCTCCAAAGAATCAGGAGGGTCTTGTGCCAGCAGGAACAGGGACAAAGGAACCCCGCCCGACCAGAGGCTTGGATCTATTCTGGTCTGGGTCAGCCCCACCATCTTCTGCCTGAACCCGCCAGAGGGTTCCAAGAGCCCCAGAGGACTCTCCACCAAAGGAACTCTAGCACACCTGGACCTCGGGATCACAGGTAAGTGGAACACAACATCAGCTCCAAAGAATCGAGGAGGGTCTTGTGATAGCAGGAAAAGGGACAAAGGAACCCTGCCCAACCAGAGGCTGGGATTCTTTCCAGTCGAGGCCAGCCCCTTCATCTTCTGTGTGAACCCTGCAGAGGGTGTCAAGGGCCCCAGAGGACTCTCCACGGTGCAGGACCCCTAGCACATCCAGGACCTCGTGATCACCATAGGGCAGGTGGGCAACAGAAGCTTCTTGAACAGAGCCCTGTCAGGCCTTCATCCTCAGCCAGGAGGCAGAGCTGAGACCCAGACCCCTGGGCACCTTCCTTGCTAGAGGAGAGTTGGCCTACAGGAGGGTTCTGACCCCAGGACCCAGGAGGTGGATCAGAGCTCCAGACTTCTGGACACCTGCCCTGCAAGAGGAGAACTTGCCTGCAGAGAGTGCAGGGACTCACCTGAGTCCCAGTGGACTCAGGTGAGAGTTGGACTCCCAGGATTGCTGACAGAGGCTAACAGAATCATAGCAGGATCGAGCTCCACCAAGAAACTGCTTGAACATTAACACCAGAGACTACCAGATGGTGAAAGGCAAACTTAAGAATCTTACTAACAGAAACCAGGAACACTGGGCATCATCAGAAACCAGTATGCCCACCACAGTGAGTCCTGGATATCCCAACACAACCAAAAAGCAAGACTCGGGTTTAAAATCATATCTCATGATGGTGGTAGAAGATTTTTAAACAGGCATTAATAACTCACTCAAGGACAAGAGAACACTGCTAAACAGGTAGAAGGCCTTAAAGAACTACAGGCAAACACTTCTAATCAGGTAGAAGTATTTAAAGAAGAAACATAAACATCCCTTAAAGAATTACATGAAAACAAAACCAAACAGGTGATGGAATTGAACAAAACTATTCAAGATCTAAAAATGGAAGTAGAAACAATGAAGAAAACCCAAAGGGAGACAACTCTGGAGATAGAAATCCTAGGAAAGAAATCTGGAACCATAGATGTGAGCATCAACAACCAAATACAAGAGATGGAAGAGAGAATCTCAGGTGCAGAAGATTCCATAGGGAACATGGACACAACAATCAAAGAAAATGCAAAATGCAAAAAGATCCTAACTCAAAACATCCAGGAAATCCAGGACACAATGAGAACACCAAACGTACGGGTAATAGGAGTAGATGAGAATGAAGACTTTCAACTTAAAGGGTCAGCAAATATCTTCAACAAAACTAAAGAAAGAGATGCCCATGAACATAAAAGAAGCCTACAGAACTCCAAACAGACTGGTCCAGAAAAGAAATTCCTCCCGACACATAATAATCAGAACAACAAATGCACTAAATAAATACAGAATATTAAAAGCAGTAAGGGAAAAAGGTCAAGTAACATATAAAGGCAGGCATATTAGAATTACTCCAGACTTCTCTCACCAGAGACTATGAAAGCCAGAAGATCCTGGATAGATGTTATACAGACCCGAAGAGAACACAAATGCCAGCCCAGGCTACTATACCCAACAAAACTCTCAATTACCATAGATGGAGAAACCAAAGTATTCCACAACTAAACCAAATTCACACAATATCTTTCCATGAATCTAGCCCTTCAAAGGATAATAAAGGGAAAACACCAACACAAATATGGAAACTATACCCTAGAAAAAGCAAGAAAGTAATCCTTCAACAAACATAAAGGAAGACAGCCACAAGAACAGAATCCCAACTTTAACAACAGAAATAACAGGAAGCAACAATTAATTTTCTTTAATTTCTCTTAACATCAATGGACTCAATTCCCCAATAAAAAGACATAGACTAATAGACTGGCTACACAAACAGGACCCAATATTTTGCTGCTTGCAGGAAACCCACCTCAGGGACAAAGACAGACACTACCTCAGAGTAAAAGACTGGAAGACAATTTTCCAAGCAAATGGTCTGAAGAAACAAGCTGGAGTAGCCATTCTAATATCAAATAAAATTGTCTTCCAACCCAAAGTTATCAAAAAAGACAAGGAGGGGCATTCATACTCATCAAAGGTAAAATCTACCAAGATGAACTCTCAATTCTAAATATTTATGCTCCAAATGCAAGGGCAGCCACATTCATTAAAGAAACTTTAGTAAAGCTCAAATCACACATTGCAAATCACACAATAATAGTGGGAGACTTCAACACCACACTCTCACCAATGGACAGATCCTAGAAACAGAAACTAAACAGAAACACATGGAGGTTTCCCTAAGGTGGGTTTCCTGTAAGCAACAAAATGTTGGGTCCTGTTTGTGTAGCCAGTCTATGAGTCAATGTCTTTTTATTGGGGAATTGAGTCCATTGATGTTAAGAGAAATTAGAGAAAACTAATTGTTGCTTCCTGTTATTTTTGTTGTTAAAGTTGGGATTCTGTTCTTGTGGCTGCCTTTATATATTACTTGACCTTTTTCCCTTACTGCTTTTAATAGTCTATCTTTTTTTTTGTTCATTTGTTGTTCTGATTATTATGTGTCGGGAGGAATTTCTTTTCTGGACCAGTCTGTTTGGAGTTCTGTAGGCTTCTTGTATGTTCGTGAGCATCTCTTTCTTTAGGAATGGGAAATATTCTTCTATAATTTTGTTGAAGATATTTGCTGGCCCTTTAAGTTGAAAGTCTTCATTCTCATCTACTCCTAGTATACGTAGGTTTGGTCTTCTCATTGTGTCCTGGATTTCCTGGATGTTTTGAGTTAGGATCTTTTTGCATTTTGCATTTTCTTTGATTGTTGTGCCCATGTTCTCTATGTAATCTTCTGCACCTGAGATTCTCTCTTCCATCTCTTGTATTTGGTTGTTGATGCTCACATCTATGGTTCCAGATTTCTTTCCTAGGGTTTCTATCTCCAGTGTTGTCTCACTTTGGGTTTTCTTTATTGTTTCTACTTCCCCTTTTATGTCTTGGATGGTGTTGTTCAATTCCATCACCTGTTTGGTTGTGTTTTCTTGTATTTCTTTAAGGACTTCTACCTCTTTAGCAGTGTTCTCCTGTATTTCTTTAAGTGAGTTATTAAAGCACTTCTTGATGTCCTCTACCAGCATCATGAGATATGATTTAAAACCCAAGTCTTGCTTTTCGTGTGTGTTGGGGTATCCAGGACTGACTGAGGTAGGAGTACTGGGTTCTGATGATGGTGAGTGGTCTTGGTTTCTGTTAGTAAAATTCTTAGGTTTGCCTTTTACCATCCTGAAATCTCTGGAGTTAGTTGTTATAGTTTTCTCTGGTTGGAGCTTGTTCCTCCTGTGATTCTGTTAGTCTCTGACAGCAGGCCTGGTAGTCTAGCTCCCTCCTGAGTCTCAGTGGTTAGAGGACTCTCTGCAGGCAAGCTCTCCTCTTGCAGGGAAGGTGCACAGATATCTGGCATTTAGACCTGCCTCCTGGCTGAAGATGAAGGCCTGATACAGGGCCTCTCCCAGCATCTGTGTCGCTTCTGCCTTTCCCAGAAGCTGTGTAGCTTCTGTACTCCGCACTCCACCTACGCAGACTAGTCTCTGAGGGATCCAGGACCCAAGATGGCTCCCCCACCTGCTCTGGCAGAGCCCTCCCAGGCAGGCACCTCTCCTCTGGCAGGGATGGTGCCGGGATGTCTGGAGCCCAAAATGGGGTCTGTCCCAGAAGCTGTGTCAGGAAGATAACTTATGAGAGCCGGTTCTCTCCATTCACCACAGGATCCAAGAACTGAAATCAGGACTTGAAGCTCAGACACATGCTTTACTCACTGAGATGTCTCCATGGCCCACTTTGTGAGATTTTTAAATAAAAAAAATTACATTTATTTACTTTACTGTGAGTGTGTGTGTGTGTGTGTGTGTGTGTGTGTGTGTGTGCAGATATATGCCATGGTGACATTATATAAGTCAGAGGATAACTTGTGGGAATTGGTTCTTTCCTTGTGAGGTCCAAGGGTTGAACTCAGACTTCAGGCTTGGCAGCAAGCCCCCTTACCACTGAGTGCTTGTGGTATCTCTCTGGCTCCTACTCTGATTTTAATATGTCTATGGTACCATGTGGTTCACTACATTTATTACAGTTTGATATTTTAGGGTTATTAAAAACTATATCATCTTATTAATTTGGAAAGAAATTGAAACATTTCCAACATGATAAAGAGCAAAAACAACCTTTTAAAAATGTATTTCCAAGTAAGGGTTTACAGGACACTATGTCACCCCCTAGCACATCTCCCAAGAGTGTGGTTAGCACCTTGAATAGCCACCATGCTGACTTGGATGCTAGGGACTTGTCTGCATCCTTAGTCCTGTCAGCTGTCCTCAAAGTTCTCTTTCTAAGGAAAAACTGTGTCCCCAATTAGCCCAGTCATCTGAAGAAGTCCCTCATCTGCCCTTAGCATTTGTAACTGGCCAGGATGTGAGACAACTCTGTGTGCTCTGTGTCAATGTGATATTACCTTCTTGTTAGATTAAACTTCTGCAGCTTTGTCAGAAAACCACACACAGGAGGCCATCCTGGTATTGTGCCTAATTGGACATTATCCTATTTTCCTTTCTTGTGGTCTGATGGTCACAGCAATGGGGTGGCTGCGATGGCTTCTGTTAGGCTTAACACTGTAAATTTAATGTTTTGCTCTCTTGAAATAAGTATTGGAGGTAGTCACACTTGAGGCTGTTCTGACTGTCAACAGGAGTTTATTCCATATCACTACAGGGTCACAATTCATATTTATTTTATAGGTGTGATCATTATTCACATTTTATTTTAATACTCAAATTGCCTCCTGTTTCACTGATGCAAGTGCCTTCAAAATGGTTCCTATGTCTTTTTAACATTCTTTTGGGGGACTGTTTTGCTTTGTTTTTGTTTGTGTGTTTTGAGACTATACTAAGATTTCTAACCATCTTCTCAAGCTGGGTGTGGCACATGCCTTTAATCCCAGCACTTGGGAGGCAGAGGCAGGAGGATTTCTGAGTTCGAGGCCAGTGACTGGTCTACAAATCGAGTTCCAGGACAGCCAGGGCTATACAGAGAAACCCTGTCTCAAAAAAAAAAAAAACAAAAAACAAAAAAAAACAAAAAAACAAACAAACAAACAAAACAAAAAAAAAAAACAAAATAAAATAAAAAAAATCTAACCATCTTCTCTCCACGTCCCAAGTGTTGGATTCACAGGCAGGCCACACCACACAAGGCAAACATCAATCAATAATGGCCATAACCAAGGTTTATTTTTTTAAGTCCTAGGAGTATGTTGGAATTCAGACTATTTGACATTTATTTTTATATTTTGGAGATTAAAATTCTGTATATTTATGGTATGCATCATATTTTGACATATTGCATGCTGTAGAATTACTAAAATGTGATAATAAATGTTCACATTAGTTCACATACAAATTTTTCTGCATAGAGAACTCTGAAAATTTTTCTCATACATAATGTATTGTTACTTTAGCTATAACCACCATCATGGATGGTGGATTTGTTGAACTTATTTTTCTGGGGAGCTGAAATTTTATAACTATGATTGACAGGAACCAAATATCTTTACTCCCCAGGCTCAACATTTTTAAGATTATATAAATATATGAGACCACACAGAATCCATATTTATCGATTTGTCCTATGTCACTTAGGTCCTTTGGTCCATCCATGCTGTGACACATGGTAGGGTTTCCTTACATAGTTGGAAAAAATCTTTTATCATCCCTACACACCTTATTTTCTTTATCCATTGAGCCTGGGATGGATAGTTAGGTTACTTTCAGACCTTGACTACTATGAATAATTCTAAAGAGAACATGAGAGAGCAGGTATTGCTTAATATAATGATGCAATAGCCTTTGAATTGTGTTGCCAGTATGAGGACTTGTGCATCATAATGCCATTCTGTCATATTTGAGGCATTTCCATCATGTCTTCCATAATAGATGTAAGGATCTTTAGTCCCATCACTAATCTACAAGGATTCTCTGCATCCACTGTCCAATACTAACATCTGACATGTGTTATATTTCTTCTGTTGGACACCAGCCATTCTAGCAAGCATGAGTCAGCATCCTGGTTGATTAATGTGCATCTCCTAGCATTGCTAAGCATTTTCCCCTATGCCCATTGCCTATTTCAATGCCGTCTTTAGAGAACTGATAACTCAGGCCATTTGCCCATTTTAAAAAGTCTGCATTTTCTGTTATTGAGTGTACAGACTTTGAATATTAATCCCTCAACAGCTGTGTGGCTCACAAATGTCTTCCATCATCCCATTGGTTGCCTGTTAGTTATCATTTCCTTGGCTGTGCAAATCCTTTCAGTTTCATGCAGTTCTATTTATCTAGTCCTGCTTTTATTGCTGGTGGCATTAGGGGTAGATAAAAATTGTTGCCCAGAGCAACAGTATGGGACATTGGCCATTCATTTGTCAGTTTCAATGGTAGTGTCTAAGTCACTTTAAGATCACTTTAGTTGATTACTGTATGTAGTATGAGAATTCAGCCCAATTGCATTCTTAGATATATTGGTACTGTTTGCTAGCACTATTCAGTTTTACTCATTTCATTTTTTTGTATATGTGTATGTGTGCACGCGCATGTGTACATGTGTCACTGCACATCTGTGGAGGTCAGACAATTCTCAGGAGTCAGCTATCTCATGCTACCTGTGGGCTTCTAGGATTAAGGTCAAGCGTTTTTATCTGCTGAGTCTTCCTGCTAGCCCACCCAGCACCATTTATTGAAGCCACTATTTTGCCCAACTATGTATACCTGGCATTGTTGCCACAGATCACTTAACACTATAAATTCATGGAGCTGTTTTTCACTTCTATTTTGTTTTTTTTGTTTTGTTTTTGTTTCTGGGGTGTGTGTATACACGTGTGTGCATGAGCACAAGTGTGTATGCAAATGTGAGGATGAGAGGTCAATGTCAGGATTCTCCACTTGAATTTTTGAGACCGAATCTCTCACTGACTTTGAAATAGTTTCAACTAGATTGGCTGGCCAGCAAAGCCCCAGGGTCCACCTGTGTTTGTCCGTCCTCCACTGACATCCAGGGCTGAGGTCACAGACACGTGCCACTACACTCAGATTTTACATGGGTTCAGGAGGTTTTCATGCTTGCATAGTAAACACTCTTGGCCATAGAGCCCTCACCCAGGCCTGTGTGTCTGTCCCCATGTTAGTGCTTTTCTTTCTGATGTCTACAGCTTTGTTGGATGAGCTAAAGCCTGGTGGAGTGATGCCTCTTGCTCTGGCCTTGCGATTTGGCCTAGGGTTTGCTCTGACTGTTCTTTCCGAACAAGGGCTGACCGTACCATTCAGCGTAGCCAGGCTTTGAGGTGGCTTTTGTTGGGTTTTACTCGCCCCTGGAATCACATGATGTGTAGGTGGGAGCAGAATGTCTGACTTTCCTTCCACTGGACCTGGAACATGAGTGTTGATGACATTATTCCTGTCTCTCTGGGCTCCAGGAGTTGTTAGCGCTCAGAATGCAGCTCTTTGTTCTGCCACACATTTGCCAGCTCAGTGGGATTGGGAGACTTCTCTTTCCTCCAAACCCCCACCAATGTTTCACTTCTGTTTTTCTTTTCTGCAACCAGAACTTCTGAGGGTGTCTTCTGTATGAAGCTGGAAGGCATCAAAGGGATATTTTACCAAGTCTCCCCTGCCTCTGCTTGTAGTGAGCCTGCATGCCTTCTGGTTTCTCTCTGGTCTGCACTGACTTAGTCTTCCGTAGGTGAAACTCCAGCATACACTGGATCAGATTCCCTGACCCTCCCATACTAGCCCTCCCTCTCTGTGGAGATCAGCATCATCCCCCTGGGAAAGGTGATACATTGTGAGTGGAGAGTCTTTCTCACCTCTCCTTTTAGTACACAATTCCAGAGTGCCAAGTAGAGCTGTAAGAAAGTATGTGGATATAAATTTTTTCTGAGTCTATGGACTATGGAAACTGCAGTTTTTCTCATGTTGTCCTTTCATAGCCATTAATGTTTTCCTTTAAAGAAATGCAGAATTGTGTTCTCTTTTCTTTCCCCATAGTTCCAACCAGAACAATGGCATGTGTCACTCATATAAGGCACTTCTTACTTCTGGACCTTAGTTCTTGTGTCTGTCTGTCTGTCTGTCTGTCTGTCTCTCTCTCTCTCTGTTTGTATGGTTATATGTGTATGTTCATGTTTGTGTATAGATGTGCCCATAGGTATGTGTATATGTGTGCATGTATGTGAGTATGTGTATATGTATATGAATGTGTGCCCATGTGTGTGAATCTATGAATGTTTGTATACACATGTATGAGTGTTTGCATGTATGAATGCTTGTGTGCATGTGTGTGAATCTGTGTGCATGTGTGTGTGTGAGTGTATATGCACATGTGTGTGTGTGAGTATGTGTGTGTATATGGATGAATGTGTGTGAGGTGAGTGAATGTGTATGTATATGTTTTTGTGTATATGTGTTTGAGTATATGAATATGTATATATGTATATCTGTGTACATGTGTATGTGTGGATATCTACTTTCTATGTATGTGTGTGTATGAATAATATATATGTATATGTATATGGAAATGTTTGTTTATATGGTATATGTGAATGTGTGTAAGTTTGTGTGTGAAAATAGGCACACATACCACAGTATACATATGGTGGTCAGAGGACAACTTTGTGAAGTCACTTCTCTTTTTCCACCTTTACATGAGTTTGAATGATGCAACTCAGGTTGCAAGGATTGAGAGTCAAGCACCTTACCTGCTGAGCCATCTCACAGCTAGCAGCAGTAGCAATCTTTCATGAGTTTCTGTCTATATCCAGTAAAGAAGGCAGCTCATAGATTTTGTGAACACAGATTTATCTTTGTGGCCATTTTTCAAATGAATTGTATTCTAATGTGGAGTTGGTAGCAGGGTCTCCGTCCCAGCACTGCTCTGATTGTAACATTAGCATCATGTTTCCTCCTCTGGGTTTCCAGCCTTTGCTGTATAACTTCCCAGACACTTCACAAAGAGATGGAGTTTGTGTTTCCAGCCTTCTCTTTTCAGTTCACCTTGTGTGTGGCTTGCTATAGAAGAGCTTAACAGAATACCACTGACCTGGTGGCTAGGCAAGCCTTGGCCCCAGTATGACTGCTCTAATTGGCTACTAGACAGCATCTCTCTCTTTGCTTCTCATGTGGCCTTTGCTTGGTGGCTCAGAAGGAAACCAGACCTGTTTTATGATAGTCCTGACCTTATGACTTTATTAAATATTAATTGCCTGTTTAAAAACCCTGTCTCCAAATACAGTCACATTGAGTAGTATCAACAAAAACTGGCAGGAGATATAATTTGTATGTAACACTCTGGAAATTATCCAAGCTATTAGAATATAATGGAAGTGACAGGAATCATGTTTTGAGTCTAATTGGCATACTACTCACCTCTCCATGTGCTCTTGGTACTCCACTCAGAAGGTATGAACTAACCTGTTGACATTCAATAGGAGGGTTAAGTGAACTGCTAGACAGAAGCTAACCAATCAAAAGGCATGTAAGATTTTGATGCTTCCCACAGTTAGCCAATCACAAGACACATGTGGCAATGCCCTTAACTGACAATCAAGATATAAACAGTCAACCAAAGTCAAGGCATGCCATCTTTTGCTTCAGCCTATAGTCAACCAACCATAGAATAATGTAAAGCTTTCCTCCACTCAGTCATAGACCAATGAGAAATAACAGAAATCTTATTGTTTTAAATTTTTATTTATTGTGTGTGTATGGGTGTTTCATTTGCATGTATACATCTATACCACGTGGGTTCCCAGGACTCACTGATGTCAGAAATGTGCGTTATATTTCCTGGAATTGGAGTTACAGGCTGTTGTGAATTGCCACATGGGTGTTGTGAATGTAACTAAGATTCTCTGGAAGAGCATTCAGCATTTGTAAACACTGAGCCACCGTCCTAGTCCTTTGGTTTTAAACCATTGAACACTTGGGGTCTTTGTTACTTAGGAATATGTAACTGATAAAAACCACGTAAGGGTCTGGTGAGATAGCTCAGCTCATAAAGGTTCTTGCTGCTGAACCTGATGATCTGAGGTGGATTCCTGGGCCCCACCCATGTGATAGGAGAATGGACTTCTGTAAAAATTTCCCCTGACTTTAAAGGTAAGCATGCACATGCCTTCCCTTGGAAAATAAACACTTAAATGTGATTTTAAAATTACTTAATGTTTATTAAAAAAAAAAGTTTGGGTCAAACTTTGCAACTGGAGCAGGTAAATTTTCAGTAGCTCTGGCAGTGTACCTGTGGCATCCAGTCATTATCACGTGAGGAGAAGGAAACAGAGTCAAGTTCTCACTCGCTTGCCTTAGAGCCCAGTTGAGGAGAAACATTTTAGTTGAAATATAGATGGGAAGCCTGCTTCTCTGATATAACTAGAACTGGTAGATAGTTGGTAAATCCTACAGAAGAACTGAAGTTGTCTGTTAGCCTTGACCTCTCTGCCTTCTATGGAGAGCAGCTGGGTTTTTGGTATATGGAGGTGAGGGGATGTATTTGGGTGAGGTGGATCTGGTAAGGCTTGGCTGGGTCCCTGTTTCTACAGCCGAGGTCTACAGTTTAGGAAAGGAGCCCCTTGGAGGATATCCTAAGACAGAGTCTTCATATATAAAATGGAATTTTAAACCTTTGATACAGAAATTTGTTAATGCAGAAGGCTTTATTGTAGTTTTCCAAACAAACAGGCAAACTTTTTTAACTTTTTTGGGGGGGAGGATTTGTTGAAATTAGCAACTTCAACACCCCACCTCTGACCATAAACCCAGCTATATACCAACTCAGTGTCTGACAAAGATCAGATATCATCTGCTGATTAAATTTTGGAATTGAACTTGGAGCACTGGGTTGAATGAAGCATGATAGAAATTAATCACTTTAAATCTGTCAGCAGAGTATCTTTGAGGAAGAAAGTGATCATGTAGCCGAACAGCAAAAGATGAATCTGTGTCTGGAGAGAGGTGAGAAGGCAAGGTGTAAGCAGGAACCAGGGGGTAAAAGGGGCCAGCAGAAGAGTGGGGCAGCCTCTTGTGAGCTTCAGCTTGGATGCACTGAGTAAGTAAATGAATAGACTGAGGAAGAGAGACAAAGGGTAAAATGATGCAGAGACAGGGAAAGGAGAGGGGGAGAGAGAGTGAGACAGAGATGGAGACAGAGGAAGAAGAGGGGGAAGAGGAGGAGGAAAAAGAAGAGGAAGGAGAGAGATAGCTATATATAAGGGCTGAGTGATAGAGCCTTTGAGAAGTACTTTTGGCTGGTAAAGTGATTGATGGAATTTTAAAGGTCACAAGGTACTCATTGCTAGTTTCCTCCCTCCCTCCCTCCCTCCCTCCCTCCCTCCCTCCCTCCCTCCCTCCCTCCCTCCCTCCCTCCTTCCTTCCTTCCTTCCTTCCTTCCTTCCTTTCTTCCTTCCTCTTTTTTTGGCTGAACTATGCTTCAAAAGTCCCCTTTATTGTGCCAAGTAGTCAGTAAACATTGACACCCACTTAGTCAAGGTGAAGGGTCAGTGCAAAGCTTAACAGAGTGTGAGCTGAGGCACAGACTGGGTGGTCTTAGCTGAACTGTGGGACTCCCACAGGAAAGGATCCTGTTGACTTCGATAACTCCTCATCTCAAGAACCTGGAGAAATGGGGAGGGATGTGGAGCTTCTTCATGGCATATGGGATGTGTCTTTGCCAATCTCATCTGAATTTCAAGAGTGGGTGGTAAAGGGAATCTGGTGCCAGGATGGCTTCTGCATCATTTTAGATTTAACGAAGGCAGACCCTTCAGGGGACTGGAGAGTGGATGAACACATAATATCAAGAAATAAACACCTTCTCTGAGGAGGGATGCTTCAATAGAACTTCTGTTGTTCCCTGCTTCTCACACAATAATTCAGCAAGGTGCAGAGGGATGCCTTATAGAGTTCTCTGCTTCTAGTTAGATTCAACTTTCACTCCATGGCTTTAAGGGCATGTTTGGAAGAGCCACACAGATTGTGTCTATGGCCAGAACCACTGAGTGTGGCACCTTTGTCTTCTATCATCTCATGTTGGGTTCTGAACAGGAAGAATTCCCAAGGAGTTATTCTTCAGGACATTTTGATTTTTCCCTGCCAGCCTTCTCTAGCTGTAGCATGTTCTCTGTTACCATGTCCTTCATTGGCTCATGAGTGTCAATGGAGCCCTTCTGTCAGCGTGCACTTTGGAGATTAGTGTAATAAAGCCACCTGGCTTTTGAGGAGGTAAGTAAAAGGTGAGCCTATTTTTGGTACCATGAAGCAGGTTCAGACCTTGAAGGCCAGCTTAACAACATCTGAGGTGTGGGGTTGCACTAGAGTAAGAGTCTGCGGTGAAAGCTAGGGTGTGCTCCAATGTTCCAACCTTCAGTCTGACTTTGTTATAATAGGTAATAATATATCTCCACATTTTTTCTGATTAAGGAAGTCAGGGTAACCTGATGGATCTAAGACCACTATGTCTACTTCTCCATTTCCAGTTGTTGAGAATAGTCATTTGCCGTGGAGTCCTGGGTACCAGAAACAGAAATCCAAGTTCCTGGTCATAGCCCAGTAGTATTACACTCCAATCCTGTGGTTCTTCATGCTAAGGTGCAAATATTGATCTCTCTACTTTCTCATTTATCCTGTTATTAGTGACTACCTAACTCTGTTAGGATTTAGCTTCTTTATCTGTAAGCGATAATTAAACTCGTAGTTGCTTTTCTTTAAAAATAAAACAGCACAGCCAGCTTTCGACTCTAGAGACTGTGGTTTAATTGGTTTGGGCTGCACCATGAACACTGGAATAAAAAGAAACAAACGCTCCCCCAAGCAGTTCTAATGTTGCCAACAGAGAAACAAGAGAGAAGATGGGGAAGAGAAGGAGGGAGTGTGTCACCCATGGACTGTGTCTTCTGAGAAATGTCATTAATCTTTCTCATTCTGCAAAAGGGGAATAATAGAAGTACCAATATCTTAGTTCATTTTCTCTTGCTTCAATAATACCCAAGGTGACATTATTTATGAAAAATGGAAGATTACCTCATGCTTTAGAGCCTGAGAAGTCTAAGTGGAGGGTGATGGCACACTCCTTGCATCTGTTGAGGGCTCCCCCCCCCCCCCGCTGCAGAATGTAGCAGATAGCATCTCATTGGTTTAGCAAGCTGCAGACCCCATGACTGTACAACCCCAATGACCTGGTCACTGCTGAAAAGTCCCACCTCCAATCTATCTGCTTGACTTTGGAGAAGAAGTTTCCAGTACTTCATAGACTAACACTGAAATCCTAGCAACAGGACGCTTCTGTTACACTCCGCTGTTCATAGCACTTGAGATAATGTGTGTATAAATCAAGACTGGATAAATGTTTATTGTGAATATAATTAGAGTTACTAGAAATAGGTTACATGCCCATCATTGTTGATGCAGAAAATGAAATTCCAGTCCTTTGTGTGTGTGTGTGTGTGTGTGTGTACGTGTTCATGTACATTAACAAATATGTGCACGTAGAGGACAGAGGTGAACGTTAGGCATTTTTCTCAGCCATTTTCTACCTTCCTGTTTGAGATAGGGTCTCTCACTATACATCACTAATTAAGCTAGGCTGGCTGACCAGCAGGGCCTGCCAGTGCATTCTAAGCACTGGCGTCACAGCAGCACCCCACCACACGTGGCATTTTATGTAGGCGCTGGGACTAGGACTCAGGTTCCTATTCTTGCCCAGCAAGCACCTCAGCTACAAAGCCACTTTTTCTAGCACCCACTGTTTTATTTTTAAAGTGTGCCATTGAAGTAATACAAATACCTATGAATATGATTAGATTTTAAGTGTAGCTTTTGATAACAATTCAGATATGGATGCATGCCCAGGTCAGAATAGAGGGCATCAAAGCCCAGATGTCTCCCAGAGTCCTTAATGCTCCTTCAAAGACCCCTGTGATTTTACTTACACCATCATCCATTAGATTTCCCCACATTGAATTTTTTTAAATGAATGGAGCCATAATGCATATGCACCTTTGGTTCTGATGCATCCTTTGGTTCTCACCTACCATGTTTTGTCTAGTAGAAGCTTGCTATTCTAATTTCTGTGTAATGTTCCATTCCATGACTCTGTCATATGTTGGTTTATTATATATTGGATAATTGAGCAGGTTCCAATTTTGGGCAATTGTGAAAAATGCATTTGTAAATATTCATATACAAAGTTTAAAAATATTTCCTAAAGTAAAGTCTATTCTGATTAGTATTAGCAAACTATGCTATATTTTGTGTATTGTTTACTGTGATTTTTATTTTAAAGGTCTGAGATGCAGGAGATGACTTACTGATTAAGTATTCATCGTACAACTATGAGTTTGCTCTTCAGATGCCCAGAACCCACATGAATCTTAGGCAGGATGCCTATAATTTCAGCCTCTAAAGGGAGAGGCAGGTAATCCCTGGAGCAAGAACTAGCTATTTCATCAGGCTCTGTGTTTGTTTGAGAGACCCTGCCCCAATCATTAATAAGGAAGAGTGATCAAGGACAATTCCCACCATCAACGTCAGTCATCCACACTCATGGACATCCACCTGGGTATGCCTTCACACATGTATGCAAAGGCATCCAAATGCACATGTGTGTCTATTCATGTGTGCACACACACAACCACACACACACACACACAAATGGATACAAATAAAAATGGAAAAAGGAATAAAAAATCTGAAAGTATGTGTCTCATAAACAGCATATATTTGGTTATTTTATCCTTAAAGATATTCTTTAATTAGATTAACTTAGTCCATTACCCTTTTATGTTAATTACTAAAATATTTATGTTAATATATACCATCATATTTTTGTTTATCTTTTTCTGCAGTTTAGGTTAATCAAGTATATTGTTTCTATCTTGCCCCATTTGGAAGTTATCCATATGCATTTTCTAGTTTAAGTCACTATTATAATAATGTACAACATTTATTTAGAACATTAATTAGTCACTTTTTAAAAACTTCAGGAAGAGTTAGAATTTTACAGTTGTTTGATATTTAGCACATCAGATTTCCGATGTATCATTACTGAATAATTTAGTTCTAAAGATGTAGTATGGACTAATTAGCTCAAATTATCAACTTGACACAGCCTAGAGTAATATGAGAAAGACCTCTCAAGAGAGATTATTCAGATAAAATTGTCCTGTGGCATGTCTATGGGGATTGTCTTGATTGTTAGTTGATGAAATAGAGTCCAGCCCACCAGGGGCAGTACCATTCCCCAGTCAGGCTGAATACAAGCGTATGAGCCAGCAACTCAACAGGCAGTGTTATCTCATGGGTTCTGCTTCAGGTTCCTGTTTAAATTCCTGCCCAGACCTCTCTTTGTGATGGACTTTAACTGTAAGCTGAAAACCCTTTCCTTCCTAAGTGGCTTTTGGTTGGAATTACATCACAGTAGCAGAATTAAGCACAGCATAAGACATAACACCAATATTCCAGTGTCAGTATTCATCTAGAGCCACATGCTCATGTATTGCTGGCAGTGCTCTGCACCTCTGCACATGTTATCAATTCTTAAGTTACATTTCTGTTGCTGTGATAAACACTATGACCAGAAGCGAATTAAGAAAGAAGAAAGGGTTTGTTTGAACTTATGGCTCTAGGGCAATAGAGTTCATTATGGCAGAAGGTATGTCAACAGACAGGCATGGTGGTGGAAACAGGAAGCTGTGTGATCATCCACACATAGGAAGCAGAGAGAGTGGAGGGAGAGGGGGAGGGGGAAGGGGGGAGAGAGCAGGAAGTGGGACAATGTTATAAACTAGATTGGCCTCGGTGACATACTTCCACCAGCAAGTCTGCACATTCCAACCCCACAGAGCACCAAAAAATGAGGGGCAAGGGTACAAGGGCCTGTGGGGGACATTTTAAATTTAAACCACAGGAGTCACAATTCCCTCTAGGATCCTGCCTATTAGATTCCCTCTATGGGAAGAATTCTCTTTACTTTCCCCTCCAGCATCTGTTTACTATAATTAAATTTTCAAGATTTTTTTTGTTACCTAAACCTATATTTATTCAACCATTACTTCTGTGTGATGCACAGAACTTGAGGCTGCTGGCTATTTCCTGTCAATAATTCAAAGGTGTTATTTCACTGTATATGGTTGTGATCATTAAAGCAAAGCAATGTGCTGTTAGTCTTACTGATGTCCCTTGGGAGGTAACACCTACATCTTATCTGTCTGGACTCTTCAAAGCCCCCTCCCTTTGTCTTTGTATTCCAGCAATGTGGCTAGATATCAGGTTTTACACTCATCCCTCATTGTTTATAGAGCTTCTTAAATCTATGTCTATTGTCTATCAATTGGGCAAGCTCTTCTATTGTATCTCTTCAGGTGTTTCTTTTCCATCTCTTCAGTTCTTTTCAGCTATAATTATACTTGGTCACTATGTTCCACTGGCTGTGTTCTTATGTGCACCCTGCCCTCCTTTCATCTCCTGTACATTCTGCTCAGTTGCCTTTTTCCACTTTGTCTTCTGTTACAAGTGTTATCGAATTATACATGTGAGTTGCTGTAATTTTCAGGTGAATTCCAACAAGTGCTTACTGACAGAAGCCTATATAGCTGTCTCCAGAAAGGCTCTACCAGTACCTGACAAATACAGAGGTGGATGCTCACAGCCATCCATTGGACAGAGAGCACAGGGTCCCCAATGAAGGAGCTAGAGAAAGGACCCAAGGAGCTGAAGGGGTTTTCAGCCCTATAGGAGGAACAACAATATGAATTAACCAGTATTCCCAGAACTCCCAGGGACTAAATCACCAACTAAAGAGTACACTTGGTGGGACTCATGGCTCCAGCTGCATATGTAGCAGAGGATGGCCTAGTCAGTCATCAATGGGAGGAGAGGTCCTTGGTCCTGTGAAGGCTCTATGCCCCAGTATAGGGGAATGCCAGGACCAGAAAGCAGATGTGGGTGGGTTGGTGAGCAGGGGGAGGAGGGGGGGATAGGGGGTTTTTGGAGGGGAAACCAGGAAAGGGGACAACATTCGAAATGTAAATAAAGTAAATATCTAAAAATAAAAAAGAAAGAAGAAAGAAAGAAAGAAAGAAAGAAAGAAAGAAAGAAAGAAAGAAAGGAAGGAGAGAGGGAGGGAGGGAGGAAGGAAGGAAGGAAGGAAGGAAGGAAGGAAGAAAGAAAGAAAGAAAGAAAGAAAGAAAGAAAGAAAGAAAGAAAGAAAGAAAGAAAGAAAGAGAATTTCCATTGCTTGTGGGTTTTTTTGGAATTTTTCATTCTCCACATTTCCCTATGTTTTCTTCAAACAATGGCTACCTTTTAAATTAAAGTGCTTCTTCGAGGCTGTTCCCCACTTTCTTTTCTATTAGATTTAGTGGTCTGGTCTTATGTTGAGGTTTTTGATCCACTTGGACCTGATAAATATGAATCTATTTGCATTCTTCTATATTTCTTGAAGAAGCTTTCTTTTTTACCATTGTATGGTTTTGGCTTTTTTTTTTTTTTTTTGGTCAAAAATCAAGTGTCCATAGGTGTGTGAGTTTATTTATGTTTCTAATGCATTGGTTTAGGACACAACTTCCTGAGCAGAAAATGAATAGCTCAGACACTAAGATCAGCAATTAATAAATGGGACCTCATGAAATTGAAAAGCTTCTGTAAGGCAAAGAACACCATCCATAGGACAGTCCAGCAGTCTACAGAATGGAAAAAGAGTTTCACCAACTCTGTATTCAGCAGAGGCCTAATATCCAAAAATATATAAAGAACACGAGAAGCTAGAAAGAAAGAACCAAGAAATCAAATAATGCAATAAAAAAATGAAGTACAGAGCTAACAGAGAATTCTTGACAGAGAAATATATAATAGCTGAGAAACACTTAAAAAAATATTCAACATCCTTAGTCATCAGGGAAATGCAAATCAAAAGGACCCTGAGATTCCACCTTCCAGCAATCAGAATGGCTAAGATCAAAAACTCAAGTGACAGCAGATGCTGGCAAGGATGTGGAACAAGGAGAACACTTCTCCATTGCTGGTAGGAGTGAAAACTTGTACAACCACTCTGAAAATCTATCTGGCAGTTTCTCAGAAAATTGGAAATAGTTCTACCTGAAGACCCAGCTACACTACTCTTGGGAATATGCCCAAACAATGCTCTACCATGCTACAAGGACACTTGCTCTATTATGTTCATAGACACTTTATTTGCAATAGTCAGAAACTGGAAAAGACACAAATACCATTCAACTGAAGAATGGATAAAGAAAATGTGGTTTATTTGCACAATGAAATACTACTCAGCTATTAAAAACAAGGATATCATGAAATTCCCAGGCAAATGGATGGAATAGGAAAATATCATCCTAGAGGGCCACAGGCCTCATCCGGCTGGATCAGCACCAGGGTAGCTAGAGCGCAGGGTCGCCTGACACCCGCCAGCTACCCACGACCCCCGCCACAGGACTTTGAGACTGCTGTTGAGTGGAACACAGCTTCTGCTCCAGTCCAATCAGGCGGGAACTGAGACTGCTTTGGTTGGGGAGGGAGAAATCCGGCCTACATAGGGCCACAAGCCTCTTCCGGTCAGAAAAGCACCGGGGTAGCTAGGGCGCAGGGTCGGCTGACACTCGCCAGCTACCCACAACACCCGCCACAGGATCTTAAGACTTCTGGAGAGTGGAACACAGCTTCTGCTCCAATCCAATTGCGCGCGGGACCTGAGACTGCATTAGTTAGGGAAGCAGAAACCGGCCTGAGTAGGGCCACAGGCCTCATCCGACCGGATCAGCACCGGGGTAGCTAGAGTGCAGGGTCGCCTGACACCCGCCAGCTACCCACGACCCCCACCACAAGATTTTGAGACTGCTGGTGAGTGGAACACAGCTTCTGCTCCAGTCCAATCACGCGGGAACTGAGACTGCTTTGGTTGGGGAGGGAGAAATCTGGCCTACATAGGGCCACAAGCCTCTTCCGATCAGAAAAGCACCGGGGTAGCTAGGGTGCAGGGTCGGCTGACACTCGCCAGCTACCCACAACACCCGCCACAGGATCTTAAGACTTCTGGTGAGTGGAACACAGCTTCTGCTCCAATCCACTTGCGTACGGGACCTGAGACTGCATTAGGTAGGGAAGCAGAAACCAGCCTGAGTAGGGCCACAGGCCTCATCCGGCCGGATCAGCACAGGGGTAGCTAGAGCGCAGGGTCGCCTGACACCCGCCAGCTACCCACGACCCCTGCCACAGGATTTTGAGACTGCTGGTGAGTGGAACACAACTTCTGCTCCAGTCCAATCACGCAGGACCTGAGACTGTTTTGGTTGGGGAGGCAGAAATCCGGCCTACATAGGGCCACAAGCCTCTTCCGGTCAGAAAAGCACCGGGGTAGCTAGGGTGCAGGGTCGGTTGACACTCGCCAGCTACCCACAACACCCGCCACAGGATCTTAAGACTTCTGGAGAGTGGAACACAGCTTCTGCTCCAATCCAATTGTGTGTGGGACCACAGACTGCATTAGTTAGGGAAGTAGAAAACCGGCCTGAGTAGGACCACAGGCCTCGTCCGGCTGGACCAGCATCGGGGTACCGCCAGCTACCCACGACCCCCGCCACAGGATTTTGAGACTGCTGGTGAGTGGAACACAGCTTCTGCTCCAATCTTTAAACAGTGACAACGACAACAACTAACCTCAGAGATTACCAGATGGCGAAAGGTAAACGTAATAATCTTACTAACAGAAACCAAGACCACTCACCATCATCAGAACCCAGCACTCCCACTTCGCCCAGTCCAGGGCACCCCAACACACCAGAAAAGCTAGACACGGATCTAAAAGCATATCTCCTGATGATGGTAGAGGACTTCAAGAAGGACTTTAATAACACACTTAAAGAAATACAAAGGAACACTGGTAAACAGGTAGAAGACATTAAAGAGGAAGCACAAAAATCCCTTAAAGAATTGCAGGAGAACACTGCTAAAGAGTTACAAATCCTTAAAGAAAAACAGGATAACATAATCAAACAGGTAGAAGTCCTTACAGAAAAACAGGAAAACACATCCAAACAGATGATGGAAATGAACAAAACCATACTAGACCTAAAAAGGGAAGTAGACACAATAAAGAAAACCCAAAATGAGGCAACACTGGAGATAGAAACCCTAGGAAAGAAATCTGGAACCATAGATACGAGCATCAGCAACAGAATACAAGAGATGGAAGAGAGAATCTCAGGTGCAGAAGATTCCATAGAGAACATCGGCACAACAATCAAGGAAAATGTAAAATGCAAAAAGATCCTAACTCAAAACATCCAAGAAATACAGGACACAATGAGAAGACCAAACCTACGGATAATAGGAGTGGATGAGAATGAAGATTTTCAACTCAAAGGACCAGCAAACATCTTCAACAAAATTATAGAAGAAAACTTCCCAAATCTAAAGAAAGAGATGCCCATGAACATACAAGAAGCCTACAGAACTCCAAATAGACTGGACCAGAAAAGAAATACCTCCCGACATATAATAATCAGAACAACAAATGCTCTAAATAAAGACAGAATACTAAAAGCAGTAAGAGAAAAAGGCCAAGTAACATAAAAAGGCAAGCCTATCAGAATTACACCAGATTTTTCACCAGAGACTATGAAAGCCAGAAGATCCTGGACGGATGTTATACAGACACTAAAAGAACACAAATTCCAGCCCAGGCTACTATACCCAGCCAAACTCTCAATTAACATAGATGGAGAAACCAAAGTATTCCATGACAAAACCAAATTCACACATTATCTCTCCACGAATCCAGCCCTTCAAAGGATAATAACAGAAAAAAACCAATACAAGGACAGGAACCACGCCCTAGAAACAACAAGAAGGTAATCCCTCAACAAACCTAAAAGAAGACAGCCACAAGAACAGAATGCCAACTTTAACAACAAAAATAACAGGAAACAACAATTACTTTTCCTTAATATCTCTTAATATCAATGGACTCAACTCCCCGATAAAAAGACATAGACTAACAAACTGGCTACACAAACAAGACCCAACATTTTGCTGCTTACAGGAAACTCATCTCAGAGAAAAAGATAGACACTACCTCAGAATGAAAGGCTGGAAAACAATTTTCCAAGCAAATGGTATGAAGAAACAAGCTGGAGTAGCCATTCTAATATCTGATAAGATTGACTTCCAACCCAAAGTCTTTAAAAAAGACAGGGAGGGACACTTCATACTCATCAAAGGTAAAATCCTCCAAGAGGAACTATCAATCCTGAATATCTATGCTCCAAATACAAAGGCAGCCACATTCATTAAAGAAACTTTAGTAAATCTCAAAGCACACATTGCACCTCATACAATAATAGTGGGAGACTTCAACACACCACTTTCACCAATGGACAGATCGTGGAAACAGAAACTAAACAGGTACACAGTGAAACTAACAGAAGTTATGAATCAAATGGATCTGGCAGATATCTACAGAACATTCTATCCTAAAACAAAAGGATATACCTTCTTCTCAGCACCTCATGGTACTTTCTCCAAAATTGACCACATAATTGGTCACAAAACAGGCCTCAACAGATACAAAAATATTGAAATTGTTCCATGCATCCTATCAGATCACCATGGACTAAGGCTGATCTTCAATAACAAAATAAATAATAGAAAGCCAACCTTCACGTGGAAACTGAACAACACTCTTCTCAATGATACCTTGGTCAAGGAAGGAATAAAGAAAGAAATTAAGGACTTTTTAGAGTTCAATGAAAATGAAGCCACAACATACCCAAACTTATGGGACGCAATGAAAGCATTTCTAAGAGGAAAACTCATAGCTCTGAGTGCCTCCAAAAGGAAACTAGAGAGAGCACACATTAGCAGCTTGACAACATACCTAAAAGCACTAGAACAAAAGGAAGCAAATTCACCCAAGAGGAGTAGACGGCAGGAAATAATCAAACTCAGGGGTGAAATCAACCAAGTGGAAACAAGAAGAACTATTCAAAGAATCAACCAATCAAGGAGCTTGTTCTTTGAGAAAATCAACAAGATAGATAAACCCTTAGCCAGACTCACTAGAGGGCACAGGGAAAGCATCCTAATTAACAAAATCAGAAATGAAAAAGGAGACATAACAACAGATCCTGAAGACATCCAAAACACCATCAGATCCTTCTACCAAAGGCTATACTCAACAAAACTGGAGAACCTGGATGAAATGGAGAAGTTCCTAGACAGATACCAAGTACCAAAGTTTAATCAAGATCAGGTTAATGATAAAAACAGCCCTATATCCCCCAAAGAAATAGAAGCAGTCATTAATAGTCTCCCAACTAAAAAAAGCCCAAACCAGATGGGTTTAGTGCAGCGTTCTATCAGACCTTCAAAGAAGATCTAATCCCAAGTTCTTCACAAACTATTCCACAAAATAGAAACAGAAGGTACTCTACCCAACTCATTCTATGAAGCCACAATTACTCTGATACCTAAACCACAAAAAGACCCAACAAAGATAGAAAACTTCAGACCAATATCCCTTATGAATATTGATGCAAAAATCCTCAATAAAGTTCTTGCTAACCGAATCCAAGAACACATCAAAACAATCATCCATCCTGACCAAGTAGGTTTCATCCCAGGGATGCAGGGATGGTTCAATATATGGAAATCCATCAACGTAATCCAGTATATAAACAAACTCAAAGACAAAAACCACATGGTCATCTCGTTAGATGCAGAAAAAGCATTTGACAAGATCCAACACCCATTCATGATAAAAGTCTTGGAAAGATCAGGAATTCAAGGCCCATACCTAAACATGATAAAAGCAATCTACAGCAAACCAGTAGCCAAAGTAAATGGTGAGAAGCTTGAAGCAATCCCTCTAAAATCAGGGGCTAGACAAGGCTGTCCACTTTCTCCATACCTACTCAACATTGTACTTGAAGTCCTAGCCAGAGCAATTCGACAACAAAAGGAGATCAAAGGGATACAAATTGGAAAAGATGAAGTCAAAATATCACTCTTTGCAGATGATATGATAGTATATATAAGTGACCCTAAAAATTCCACCAGTGAACTCCTAAGCCTGATAAACAGCTTCGGTGAAGTAGCTGGATATAAAATTAACTCAAACAAATCAATGGCCTTTCTCTACACAAAGAATAAACAGGCTGACAAAGAAATTAGGGAAACAACACCCTTCTCAATAGTCACAAATAATATTAAATATCTTGGCGTGACTCTAACTAAGGAAGTGAAAGATCTGTATAATAAAAACTTCAAGTCTCTGAAGAAAGAAATTATAGAAGATCTCAGAAGATGGAAAGATCTCCCATGCTCATGGATTGGCAGGATCAACATTGTAAAAATGGCTATCTTGCCAAAAGCAATCTACAGATTCAATGCAATCCCCATCAAAATTCCAAATCAATTCTTCAACGAATTAGAAAGTGCAATCTGCAAATTCATCTGGAATAACAAAAAACCTAGGATAGCAAAAACTCTTCTCAAGGATAAAAGAACCTCTGGTGGAATCACCATGCCGGACCTAAAGCTCTACTACAGAGCAATTGTGATAAAAACTGCATGGTACTGGTATAGTGACAGACAAATAGACCAATGGAATAGAATTGAAGACCCAGAAATGAACCCACACACCTATGGTCACGTGATCTTCGACAAGGGAGCTAAAAACATCCAGTGGAAGAAAGACAGCATTTTCAAAAAATGGTGCTGGCACAACTAGTTGTTTTCATGTAGAAGAATGCGAATCGATCCATTCCTATCTCCTTGTACTAAGGTCAAGTCTAAGTGGATCAAGGAACTTCACATAAAACCAGAGACACTGAAACTTATAGAGGAGAAAGTGGGGAAAAGCCTTGAAGATATGGGCACAGGGGAAAAATTCCTGAATAGAACAGTAATGGCTTGTGCTGTAAGATCGAGAATTGACAAGTGGGACCTCATGAAACTACAAAGCTTCTGCAAGGCTAAAGACACCATCAATAAGACAAAAAAACCACCAACAGATTGGGAAAGGATCTTCACCTATCCTAAATCAGATAAGGGACTAATATCCAATATATATAAAGAACTCAAGAAGGTGGACTCCAGAAAGTCAAATAACCCCATTAAAAAATGGGGCTCAGAACTGAACAAAGAATTCTCACCTAAGGAATACCGAATGGCAGAGAAGCACCTGAAAAAATGTTCAACATCCTTAATCATCAGGGAAATGCAAATCAAAACAACCCCGAGATTTCACCTCACACCAGTCAGAATGGCTAAGATCAATAATTCAGGTGACAGCAGATGCTGGCGAGGATGTGGAGAAAGAGGAACACTCCTCCATTGTTGGTGGGATTGCAAGCTTGTACAACCACTCTGGAAATCAGTCTGGCGGTTCCTCAGAAAATTGGACATAGTACTACCGGAGGATCCAGCAATACCTCTCCGGGGCATATATCCAGAAGATGTCCCAACCGGTAAAAAGGACACATGCTCCACTATGTTCATAGCAGCCTTATTTATAATAGCCAGAAGCTGGAAAGAACCCAGATGTCCCTTAACAGAGGAATGGATACAGAAATTATGGAACATTTACACAATGGAGTACTACTCAGCTATTAAAAAGAATGAATTTATGAAATTCCTAGCCAAATGGATGGACCTGGAGGGCATCATCTTGAGTGAAGTAACACAATCACAAAAGAACTCACACAATATGTATTCACTGATAAGTGGATATTAGCCCAAAACTTAGGATACCCAAGATATAAGATACAATTTGCTAAACGCATGAAACTCAAGAAGAATGAAGACCAAAGTGTGGACACTGTGCACCTTCTTAGAATTGGGAACAAAACACCCAGGGAAGGAGTTACAGAGACAAAGTTCGTAGCTGTGATGAAAGGATGGACCATTTAGAGACTGCCGTATCCAGGGATCCATCCCATAAGCAGCTTCTAAAAGCTGACACCATTGCTTACACTAGCAAGATTTTGCTGAAAGGACCCAAATATAGCTGTCTCTTGTGAGACGATGCCGGGGCCTAGCAAACACAGGAGTGGATGTTCACAGTCAGCTATTGGATGTATCACAGGGCTCCCAATGGAGAAGCTAGAGAAAGTACCCAAGGAGCTAAAGGGATCTGCAACCCTATTGTTGGAACAACATGATGTACTAACCAGAACCCCGGAGCTCTTGTCTCTAGCTGCATATGTATCGAAAGATGGCCTAGTCGGCCATCAATGGAAAGAGAGGCCCATTGGACTTGCAAACTTTATATGCCCCAATATAGGGGAATGCCAGGGCCAAAAGAATGGGAATGGGTGGGTAGGGAAGTGGGGGGCGCTATGGGGGACTTTTGGGATAGCATTGGAAATGTAATTGAGGAAAATATGTAATAAAAATATTAAAAATCAAAAAAAAAAGAAAATATCATCCTGAATGTGGTAACCCAGACCCCAAAGAGCATGAATGCTATATACCCACTTTTAAGTGGATATTATCCATAAAGTACAGAATAACCATAATATAATTAACAGACACAAGCCAAATAACAAGGAGGGACCAAAGGAGGATGCTTGAATCTCTCTCAGAAGGGGAAATAAAATGGTCATTGGAGGCAGATGAAGGGAGGGAACTGGGTGGGACAGGGGATGGGGTGGGGCAGGGACCAGGATCAGGTGTGGGTGGAGATAAGGAGAGAGGTCTGGGAGAGTGAATGGAAATGGGATAGGGCATCTCTAGGACATGCCAGAGACCTGGGATAGGGGAGTCTCCAGGGAGTCTATGGGGGTGACTTCTAGCAGTGTGGGGAGGGGGTATAGAATCTGAAATGGCCATTTCCTGTAGCCAGAATGGACTTCCAGTGGAGGAATAAGGACACTCACCCAAACAAAACCTTCAACCAAAAACATGTTCTGCCTAAGAGATGTGCAGGGACAAAGAGGGAGCAGAGACTGAGGGAATGGCCAACCAATAACTGACCTGACTTTAGCCCCATCCCATAGTCAAGAACCAGTCCGTGACATTACTACTGATACTCTGTTATGCTGTCAGACAAGAGCCTAACATAACTGTCCTTTGAGAGGCTCCACCTAGCAGCTGACTGAAACAAAGGCAGTGACCCAAACATTGGATGGAGCTCTGGAAGTCTTGTGGAAGAGTTGGAGGAAAGATTGAGCGACCTGGAGGGAATAGCAATTCCACAGGAAGACTAACAGAGCCAACTAACCTGGACTCTTGGGGGGTCACAGAGATTGAGTCACCAACCAAAGAGCATACATACATGGGCTGGACCTAGGCCCCACAAACATATGTAGTATATGTGCAGCTTGGTCTTCATGTGGGTCCCCAACAATTGGAGCAAGGGCTGTCCGTAAACCAGTTGCCTGTCTATGAATTCCATTCCCTTAACTAAGCTGCCTTCTCTGGACACAGTGGGAAAGGATGTGCTCAGTCCTACAGTGACTTGATGTGTCAGGATAGGGTGATACACAGAGGGGCCTCCGCTTATTAGGAGGAGAAGGGGAGGGGTAGAGGCAGGGGCTATGTGAGTAGGGACTAGGATGATTGGGGGGGGGACTGTAATCCGTATGTTAGTTCATATTGTTGTTCCACTTCTAGGGTTGCAGGCCCCTTCAGCTCCTTAGGTACTTTCTCTAGCTCCTCCATTGGGGGCCCTGTGTTCCATCCAATAGATGACTGTGAGCATCCACTTATTTGCCAGGCACTGGCATAGCCTCACACAAGACAGCTATATCAGGGTCCTTTCAGCAAAATCTTGCTAGCATGTGCAATAGTGTCTGTTTGGTAGCTGATTATGGGATGGACCCCTGGGTGGGGTAGTCTCTGGATGGTTCATCCTTTCATTTTAGCTCCAAACTTTGTCTCTGTAACTACTTCTATGGATATTTCCCTATTGTAAGGAGGAATGAAGTATCCACAACTTGGTCTTACTTCTTGATTTTCTACTGTTTTGCAAATTGTATCTTGGGTATTCTAAGTTTCTGGGCTAATATCCACTTATCAGTGAGTGCATATCAAGTGACTTCTTTTGTGATTGGATTACCTCACTAAGGATGATATCCTCCAGATACATCCATTTGCCTAAGAATTTCATAAATTCATTGTTTTTAATAGCTGAGTAGTACTCCATTGTGTAAATGTACCACATTTTCTGTATCCATTCCTCTGTTGAGGGACATCTGGGTTCTTTGCAGCTTCTAGATATTATAAATAGGGCTGCTATGAACATAGTGGAGCATGTGTCCACTATTACAAGTTGGAACATCTTCTGGGTATATGCCCAGGAGAGGTATCGCTGGATCTTCCGGTAGTACTATGTCCAATTTTCTGAGGAACCGCCAGACTGATTTCCAGAGTGGTTGTACAAACTTGCAATCCCACCAGCAATAGAGGAGTATTCCTCTTTCTCCACATCCTCACCAGCATCTGCTGTCACCTGAATTTTTGATCCTAGCCATTCTGACTATGGTGAGGTGGAAGCTCAGGGTTGTTTTGAATTGCATATCCCTGATGATTAAGGATGTTGAACATTTTTTCAAGTACTTCTCAGCCCTCTGGTATCCCTCAGTCGACAATTCTTTGTTTAGTTCTGTACCCCATTTTTTAATAGAGTTATTTGAATTTCTGGAGTCCAGCTTTTTGAGCTCATTGTATATATGGGATATTAGTCCCCTATCTGAGTTAGGATTGGTAAAAATCCTTTCCCAATCTGTTGGTGGCCCTTTTGTCTTATTGGCAGTATCTTTTGCCTTACAGAAGCTTTGCAATTTTATGAGGTCCATTTGTCAATTTTTGATCTTATAGCACAAGCCATTGCTGTTCTGTTTATGAATTTTTCCCCTGTGCCCATATCTTCAAGGCTTTTTCCCACTTTCTCCTCTATAAATTTCAGTGTCTCTGGTTTTATGTGGAGGTCTTTGATCCACGTAGACTTGAGCTTTGTACAGGAGAAAAGAATGGATCAATTCACATTCTTCTACATGATAATTGCCACTTGTGCCAGCACCCTTTGTTGAAAATGCTGTCTTTTTTCCACTGGATCATTTTAGCTCCCTTGTCAAAGATCAAGTGACCATAGGTGTGTGGGTTCATTTCTGGGTCTTCAATTCTATTCCACTGGTCTGCCTGTCTGTCGCTGTACCAGTACCATGCAGTTTTTTTTTTTTTTTATCACAATTGCTCTGTAGTACAGCTTGAGGACAGGCATAGTGATTCCACCAGCGGTCCTTTAATTGTTGAGAATAGTTTTTCCTATCCTATGTTTTTTGTTATTTCAGATGAATTTGCAAATTACCCTTCTTCTTAGCATCACAAGGTACCTCCTCCAAAATTGACCATATAATTGGTCACAAAACAGGCCTCAACAGATACAAAAATATTGAAATTGTCCCATGCATCCTATCTGATCACCATGGACTAAGGATGATCTTCAATAACAACTTAAATAATAGAAAGCCAACATTCACGTGGAAACTGAACAATACTCTACTCAATGATTCCTTGGTCAAGGATGAAATAAAGAAATAAATTAAAGATTTTTTAGAGTTTAATGAAAATGAAGCCACAACATACCCAAACTTATGGGACACAATGAAATCAGTCCTAAGAGGAAAACTCATAGCTCTGAGTGCCTCCAAAAAGAAACTAGAGAGAGCTTACACTAGCAGCCTGACAGCACACCTAGAAGCTATAGAATGAAAGGAAGCAAATTCACCCAAGAGGAGTAGATGGCAGGAAATAATCAAACTCAGGGCTGAAATCAACCAAGTGGAAACAAAAAGAACTATTCAAAGAATCAACCAAACCAGGAGGTGGTTCTTTGAGAAAATCAACAACATAGATAAACCCTTAGCCAGACTAACTCGAGGGCACAGGGACAGTATCCTAATTAATAAAATCAGGAATGAAAAAGGAGACATAACAACAGATCCCGAGGAAATCCAAAACATCATCATATCCTACTACAAAAGGCTGTACTCAACAAAACGAGAAAACCTGGATGAAATGGACAACTTCTTAGATAGATACCAGATACCAAAGTTAAGTCAGGATCAGATTAACAATCTAAACAGTCACGTTTCCCGTAAAGAAATATAGCAGTCATCAATAGTCTTCCAACCAAAAGAATTCCAGGACCAGATGGGTTTAGTGCAGAGTTTATCAGACCTTCAAAGACGACCTAATTCCAACTCTTCTCAAACTATTCCACAAAATAGAAAAAGAAGGTACTCTACACAATTCATTCTAGGAAGTCACAATTACTCTGATACCTAAATCACACAAAGAGACAACGAAGAAAGAGAACTTCAGACCAATTTCCCTTATGAACATTGGTGCAAAAATAATAAAATCCTCGCAAACCTGAATCCAAGAACACATCAAAATGATCATCCATCCTGACCTAGTAGGCTTCATCCCAGGGATGAAGGGATGGTTTAATATAGGGAAATCCATCAATGTAGTCCACTATATAAAAAAACTCAAAGACAAAAGCCACATGATCATCTAGTAGATGCTGAGAAAGCATTTGACAAAATCCAGCACCCCTTCATGATAGTTTTGGAAAGATCAGGAATTCAAGACCTATTCCTAAACATAATCAAAGGAATCTACAGCAAACCAGTAGCTAACATCAACCTAAATGGAGAGAAACTCGAGGCAATCCTACTAAAATCAGGGACTAGACAAGGCTGCCCACTTTCTCCCTACCTATTCAATATAGTACTTGAAGTTCTAGCCAGAGCAATTCGACAACAAAAAGGATATCAAGGGAATACAAATTGGAAAGGAAGACGTCAAAATACCACTATTTGCAGATGATATGATAGTATATAAAAGTGACCCCAAAAATTCCATCAGAGAACTCCTAAACCTGATAAACAGCTTCAGTGCAGTAGCTAGATATAAAATTAACTCAAATAAATCAATGGCCTTTCTCTACACAAATGAAAAATGAACTGAGAAAGAAATTAGGGAAACAACACCTTTCACAATAGTCACAAATAATATAAAATATGTTGGTGTGACTCTAAGTAAGGAAGTGAAGGATATGTATGATAGTCAAGTCTCTGAAGAAAGAAATTGAAGAAGATCTCAAAGATGGAAAGATCTCCCATGCTCATTGATTGGCAGGATTAATATAGTAAAAATGGCTATCCTGCCAAAAAATCTACAGATTCAATGCAATCCCTATCAAAATTCCAACTCAATTCTTCACTGAGATAGAAAGGGCAATTTGCAAATTCAACTGGAAAAATTAAAAACCTAGGATAGCAAAAACTATTCTCAACAATAAAAGAACCTCTGTTAGAATCACCATGTCTGACATTAATCTGTACTACAGAGCAATAGTGATAAAAACTGCATGGTACTGGTACATTGACAGACAGGTAGATCAATGGAATAGAATTAAAGACCCAGGAATGAATCCACACACCTATGGTCACTTGATCTTTGACAAGGGAGCTAAAACCATCCAGTGGAAAAGAGTCAGCATTTACAACAAATGGTGCTGGCACAACTGGCAGTTATCATGTAGAAGAATGCGAATTGATCCATTCTTGTACAAAGCTCAAGTCTAAGTGGATCAAAGACCTCAACATAAGACCAGAGACACTGAAATTAATAGAGGAGAAAGTAGGGGAAAACCTCGAATATATGGGAACAGGGGGAAAAATTCCTAAACAGAACAGCAATGCCTTGTGCTATAAGATCAAGAATTGACAAATGGGACCTCATCAAATTGCAAAGCTTCTGTAAGGCAAAAGACACTGTCAATAATACAAAAAGGCCACCAACAGATTGAGAAAGGATTTTTATCAATCCTAAAACTGATAGGGGACTAATATCCAATATATACAAAGAGCTAAAGAAGCTGGACTCTAGAAATTCAAATAACCCCATTTAAAAATGGGGTTCAGAGCTAAACAAAGAATTCTCAACTGAGGAATACCGAATAGCTCGGAAGCACCTGAAAAAATGTTCAACTTCCTTAATAATTAGGGAAATGCGAATTAAATCAACCTGAGATTCTACCTCACACCAATCAGAATCAGGTGACAGCAGATGCTGGCGAGGATATGGAGAAAGAGGAACACTCCTCCACTGCTGGTGGGATTGCAAGCTTGTACACCCACTCTGGAAATCAGACTGGAGGTTCCTCAGATAATTGGACATAATACTACTGGAAGATCCAGCAATACCTCTCCTGAGCCAGCGATGACACGAATGACATAGTCACCAAGTCGGGTTCACGCAGCAACTTTACTTCGGGCTTTTTCTTTTACAGCTCTCTTCCCCAGCAGCTTCTTCTTAGGGCAAGGGCTAAACAACTCTCTTCACTGCTACTGGCTTCTATCTAGGGCAAGGGCTAAAAAAACACTCTCTTCACTACTACTGGCTTCTTTTACAACAGCTAGCTTCTACCACTTACAACAGCAGCTTCTACTACTCCATCCTTCTCACAGCAAGGGCTAAACTCTTCTCTTCACTACTCATGCCGACTCCTCCTTCTAGCTCCACCCCACCTCATCCAATCAGAATTCACACATGCTCCAGGCATGAGCTTAGGTTGTTCACAGATAGGCTGACAGGCCTGGATCACGAGGAACTGTCCAGCCTGGCAGGAAGCCCATGCATGCAGCATCACTGAGCATGGGCAAGGCAGTAAACAAGTGGGTTTCATAGGGCCTGCAGCTGCACCTGCTTCCCGCATCTCCCCCTTTTAGTTTTATTAGTAGCTCTGGGATCCGCATATGTCTTAGGTTGCCCCTACCATGCCATATCCTTACCTGTCATGGGAGTGATGAGCTCACTTTCGCCATCCTGTCTTAGGTTGGTATGCGCACATGAGGCTCTTACCCATCATTGATTACTGATCTAGCATGTTGAGCCAACATTGGGGGGGATGTTCCTGCTTCCAAGGCTGCCATACCTGCACTAAAGCTTGCTTATCAGCCCTGTCCCGCCTTCGCATACGTACCATCCACCAAAGCATTCCTCCACACACAACAGTCAGCAGGAGCACTCAAAAGGCCATCCCTCTCCAATTCCTTAAGAATTCCACAGTTCCCTGGATGATCTCCAGCCATTGCTTTGCAGTTGCAATCTCCACATGGGTGTTGTTCACGGCAACAATCAATGCCCACAATTCCTTCATCTTTGTGTCGAGATCATGACTCCAACTTCCTATCAGCATCGCACAAATTGCACACGACAGATTTGCAGCTCTGGAAAATTTCTGATACTGAACAGAGGTTACACACATTCCTGACATATGAGTCAAGCTCTGGCTAAGGGTGTTAATTGGTGAGGAGATTGTAAATAGGAATCTCCTTTTAAAATATTGAATAACGGGTGTAACTCTGCATTGGGAAGATTACAATAGGGCCGAATCCAATTGATATCTCCTAACAACTTCTGAAAATCATTCAAGGTATGCATTTTATCCAGCTTTAGTTCCAGCTTTAGTGGCTCGACAACAGCATCTCTCAATTTAGTGCCTAAATAGTGTTTTACTTCTGTCTTTTGAACCTTTTCTGGGGCTATCACCAAATTCCACTTCTCCAACTGTTTAGTTAGGGTCCCAACTACTTCTTCCACTTCCACATTAGAGGATCCACAAATCAAAATATCATCCATACTACACTTTCCCTTTTGTCTCCCTCATCTTTATAGAGGGGAGGAGAAGGCAACAGAGGGGCTGATGGTTCAGGCAGCCTACCGCACCTGGAACATCCGACTACCGACATCACTGTCGCTATCAGTCCCTTTGCTGTCACTAATAGACCCTTCAGAGCTAGATTCCTGCTTCTCTTTCTTATCTTTGGTTTGTTGTCTAAGCTGTTGTTTAGGCTTTTGGCGGCTAGCCTGAGAAGCGGGAATGGGTGGGTAGGGGAGCAGGGCAGGGGGAAGGTATAGGGAACTTTCGGGATAGCATTTGAAATGTATATAAAGAAAATATCTTATTAAAAATAAATTTAATAAAAAAGAAGTTGTCTTCCGATCCTTCCCACACATGACCTGTACTCACACGTACTCATCATATGCATAAATAATAATACTAATGAAAAAATATTTAAAAATCAATCACTGGTGAAAGGGTTAAAAGAATAAATGGGATTTTTCAATGTTGACAGATGAGAGGACTCAGCTTATATGAGAGACATAACCCCTGTAAATTGCTGTGTAGCACCATGTGATTTTATTCTACCTGGCTACTAGCTTGAAATATACAAAGTTATGAAATACACCTGGTCAATTGACAGATTTAGACTGACTGGAACAATCTTGTGGATGACTGACAATCTAGAGACTGATGTGACCTAATTTAAGCCTTATTCTAAAGTGCAGACCGTCTGACTAGAATGTGAGTTGGAAAGCTACATCAAGGGAACAAGTACAGCCACTACTCTGCATATACTGTCATTGTGTTTCCACCTCATCCATGTACAGCAAGTGACACACTCATTACTTTATAGGAAAAGAGTGAACCAGATACCTGTTAAGATTTAGGTGTGAATATTATGAATAAAGCTTCTATGAGCATAGTGGTGCACGTGACTTTATGGTACAGTAGAGCATCTTTTGGGTATATGCCCAAGAGCAGTATACCTGGATCTTTGGGTAGAATTATTTCCAATTTCCTGAGAAATTGCCAGATTGATATTCAGAGTGGTTGTAGGAGTTGGAAACAACCCAGATGTCCCTCAATCGAAGAGTGGATACAACAAATGTGGTTCATTTACACAATGGGATACTATTTAGCATTAAAAAGAAGGATGTCATCAGTTATTCAGGCAAATGGATGGAAGTAGGAAATATCATCCTGAGTGAGCTAACCCAGACCCAAAGGGACAGGCATGGTATTGCTCACTGATAAGTGGATATTAGCCATAAAGCACAGGATACCCATGATACACTCCACAGACCCAAAGAAACTAAATAACAAAGTAGGCTCTAGGAAGGATGATTGAGTCTCACTCAGAAAGTGAAATAAAGTAGTCATAGGAGACAACTAGGTAGGAGAGTGGATGGTGAGAGGAACTGGACATGAATCAGTATCAGGTATGTGGAATAAGAGGAGAGAGGGCCAGAGGGCCAGAAGAATGAATGGGAATCTGCAGCTGGCATGGGAGTGGGCATTGAGGCATCTCTAGGATGTGCCAGAGACCTAGAATGGGGTAGTCCTAAAGGAGTCAATGTGGGTGACCTTAGCTGAGTTGCATAGCAGTGGTGATATAGAATCTGCAAAGGCTACTTGTATAGCCAGGCAGGACACCCAGTGGAAGGATAAGGACACCAACTCACCAACAAAACTTTCAATCCAAGGTGTCTTCATACAAGCAATGCAGGGACAAAGATGGACAGAGATCGAAGAAGTGGCCAACCAATAGCCATCCCAACTTGAGACCCATCCCATGGGCAAGCACCAATCATTGCCGCTATTGCTGATGATATTCTGTTATGTTTGCAGACAGGAGCCTAGCTTAACTGCTCTGAGAGGTTCCACACAGCAGCAAACTGAAACAGATGCAGAGACTCACAACCTAATATTTGATGGCGCTTGGGGACTCTTTGGGAAGAGTTGGGGGGAAAGAATTGAGGGCCCCCAAAGGGGATGGAACTTCACAGGAAGACCAACAGAGTCAACTAACCTGGACCTTGGTGGGCTCACAGAGACTGAGCCACCAACCAAAGAGCATACACGGGCTGGACCAAGGCCCTAGAACATATGTAGCAGATGCACAGCTCAGTCTTCATGTGGGACCTCCAAACAACTGGAGTGGGGGCTATCTCTAAAGTTGTTGCCTTTCTGTGGAATCATTCTCCTAACTGGGCTGCCTTGTCTGGCCTCGGTGGGAGGGATCCACCTAGCCTGAAGAAACTTGACGTGCGAGGGTGAGGGGATAACCAGGGGGCCCCATCCTTTTAGAGAAGGTGAAATGGGGGGAGGGATTATGTGAGGGGGAAGAACTGAATGAACTTGGGCATGTGAGGCTCAGTAGCCTCAGTGTGGAAACGTGTTTGCCACCAAGCCTAAAGGACTGAGTTCGATCCTAGGGACCCCTCACAGTAGAAAGAGAAGGCCAACTTCAGAAAATTGTTCTCTGACTATCACATATGCACATGCATGTGCACACATATGAATAAACAAACATAACAAAGCTTAAAAAAATAGATTTAGGGATGATTGTGCTGAGAAGGCTTATGTGTTGAAGGCTTGGTCTCCATCTAGTGGCATTATTGAGAACTGATTGGTGCCTTGGTACAGTTTCACCAATAGAGTAACTCATTGGTGACTCATAGCTGGTTGGGCTACTTGAGAATGGATCTGAGGAGGAGGAAGTAGGTTACTGGGTCTTGCCTTGGAGGGATACCTCTTGTCCTTAGACCTTTCCTTGCTATTCTTTGCTTCCACCATTGCTATAAGGTGAGCAACTTTAATCCACCATGTCTCTGCTACACTCTATCTGCCATGATGCTCAGCCTACTGGCAACCTGGAACTGCTGTAGCCAGCTTACCATGCACTGAAACCAGGAGTCAAAATAGCCCTTCCCTCCTTTAGTTAATCTGCTTGGGCATTTTTTAATGAACAGATAACACAAGACATTTTCCCCTATGCAACCCTTAATTCAAGATGATAGTATGTACTTGCCCACTGTCCTACTTGCATTTCTGTAGCTATGATAAAATATTCTGACAAAGCAACTTAGGGGATAAAAGGTTATTTTATCTCACAGTTCTGGGTTATAGTCCATCACTTCAGGGAAGCTTGATGCAGCTACTCACATCATACCTGCAGTCAAATGCAGAGAAAATTTAAGGCACGCATGCTCACTTGCTTGCTTGTGCTCAGCCTGATTTCTCTGTTCTAATAGCATTTCAGAATGCCCTGCCAAGGGAATGGTGTTGCCCACAGTGGCCTGAATTTTCTTATGTCAAATATCTTAAGACCATTTCTCACAGACATGTCCATAGGTAAACCCCATGTAGATCCCTCATTGAGACTTTCTTTCCAGGTCATTTAGATTGTGTCAAGTTGACAATTAAAGCTATTCCTTGCAAACAGTAATGGTTGTTTAAAAAACAAAAACAGAAACAAAATGACCTGTAGTCATCTGGGAAGAGGAAATCTCAACTGAAAAAAAAATGCCTTAATCAGATTGCCTTGTAACTATGTCTGGGAAGCACCTTATGAACTGCTGACTGATGTAGGAAGGCCCAGCTCCCTGTGGGCAATGCCATCCTTAGACAGGTGGGTCTGGGTTATATAAAAATGATAGAGTAGTCCAGAGAGAGAATGTCAGTAGGCGAAGTCCCTTCATGGTTTCTGCTTCAAGCTCCTACCTTGAGTTTCTATCAATGATAGACTATAACTTGTAAGCCAAATAAATCCTTTCCTCTCCCAGACTGCTTTTGGCCATGCTGTCTGCCACGGTGATGGAAAATAAGCTAAACTGGGACAATGACCTTGGATATATAAAGTTTTTTTCCCCTGACAGGATACAAAAAGTTCAAAGCATAAATGGAAATTTTGGACTGCATTAAACTTAACTTTTTCTGCTCATCAAATGTCACCATTAAGAAAATGACAGACAATTCACAGATTTAGAAGTACATTTTTATCTCTCTGTGACCATGGGCATGTACCCAAAATAGAACAGATTCTTGCCTGCACCCCGATCTATCTGAGGTTTCACTTTCAATAGTTAAATTATCTGATATCAAGCACAATCCAAAATGTTTAAGTGGAAATTTCCAGGAAAAGGAATTTTAAATCATTCACCATTCTGCTTAGCAGGATAAAGCCTTTAACCATTCCATTCGATCCTACTGGAGAGAAGAGCACTTCCTTTGCCCTCTGTGTACAAGGTATATACACCACCTCCCCACTGGCACTTAGTAGGTGTGCTGGTTATCAGATTGTCATGGTGCTGTGATCAAGTAAACTACAGCTCCCACTGAAAACTCTTTTTACAGTATATTGTTACAACTGTTCCATTTTATCAAAGTATCTGATTTATAAATTAAATTTCATCCTAAGTATATACTTATTATACATAGGGAAAGAAGCATTCATAAGATTCTGAACTCTCCACGTTTATGTGAAAGGTCTGGAATGCATTCCCTGCAGCTAAGGGGAGAGTACTATACATGAGAAAATTATAAATCAATATTTTAAATGAAAAACAACTTTTTGCCAAAATTGGCAAAACACTTCAATAGATTGTTCCCAAAAAGATAGCTCTTTAAGGGAACTTAATGTCTCCTTCGATTTATTTCTCAGTGTTTTAAAGTTTGTGTCACAGGAGCCATTTATCTCCTTAATTGTGTTTATTCCTAGGTGGGTTTTACTTTGAGACCAGTGTGAACAAAATGGTTTTTACAATTTCTCTATCAAAGTATTTGCTATTGGGGCAGACAAAGACTCCTGATATACTGTGTGCTGGTTTCATATCACTACTTCCGTGAAAATATTCATCAGCCCTAAGAGTTTTCTGGCGAAGCACGAACTCAGAAACTTCTAGGGGAAAACACTTCCGTCTGCCAGCACGTGGGTTACAAGTCTTTGGAAGGACTGGAATGGCTCCAAAAACAGCATCGGGGATTGACAACTAGGACTGGGTAAGACTAAAGGTCTCCTGTCCAGCAGAAGAGCTGAAGAAGCTGCCCACAGGATGGGAGATGATCTTTTCCAACCATATACCTGCAGAGAATAATATCTAGACCATATAAAGAACTCAGAAACTAAACAGAAGCCAAATAATCCATTCACTAAACAGACAAATGAAACAAATAGACTTCTCAAATGACAAAGTACAGGACACGACTCCATCAAAACTATACTGAGATTGCCTTTCACCCCTGTCAGAATGGGTGATATCAGAAACAAATGCTGGTAAAGGGAAGGGGGAAAAGATTTCTTGTGCACAGTTGGACGAGTTGTAAACAAGTCTATGCATTGCAGAAATCTATGTGAAGTTTCCTCACAAGACTAAAAACAGAACCACCATGCCATCCAGCTGGTCTACTCTTGGATGTGTACCCAAAGGAGTGTAAGACGGCATGGCTGCACCTGCTCATCCATGCTCACTAAAACACTGTTCACAATAGTCAAGTTATAGAATCAGCTTAAGTGTCCATCAACAGACAAATGAATAAACACACACACACACACACACACACACACACACGCACACACGCACGCACAAAGAAAGCTGCTATGAGCATAATTGAGCAAGTGTCCCTATGGTAAAATTGGGCATCTTTTGGGTACATGCCCAGAAGTGGTATAGCTGGGTCTTCAGGTAGAACTATTCCTAGTTTTCTGAGAAATCGCTAAATTGATTTCCAAAGTGGTTGTATAAGTTTACACTCCCACCAGCGATGAAGGAGAGTTCCCCTTGCTCCACATCTCGCCAGCATGAGCTGTCACTTGAGTTTTTTATCTTAGCCATTCTGACGGGTATAAGATGGAATCTCAGGGTCATTTTGATTTGTATTTCCCTGATGACTAAGGATGTTGAACATTTCTTTAAATGCTTCTCAGCTATTTGAGATTCCTCTCTTGAAAATGTTCTGTTTAGCTCTGTACCCCATTTTTAAATTGGGTTATTTGGATGGTTGTTGTCTAATTTCTTGAGTTCTTAATGTTGTACATCTACACAGTGGAATACTATTCATTATAGTTAAGTATATGTAGCTGAATGAATGAAATCTCGAACACCTAGCCTGATAACTTTTCAGATTAGCAAAACTGTCTCTTTTCTCACCTGTGTGTGCACAGTCATATGAAAAACAAAGCCATCATGAATTTTGCAGGCAAATGGATGGAACTTGAGAATAGAGTGAGGTAACTCAGAGCCAGAATGGTATGTACTCCCTTGTAAGTGGGCATTAGACATAAAATGCAGGACAAGCATGCAGCAACCCACAGACTCAAAGAAACTGGGTTGTAAAGAGGTTCAAAGGGAGGATGATCAAATCATTCAGAAGAGAAAACTAAATAATCATCAGAGGTGGGTGGAGAGAGAGAACTAGGTAGGGAAGGAGGTGAGAAGGGGAACAGAGATGACAATCAGGTATGAGGAGGCAGGGGGGCAGGAGAGGGCTGGGAGTGAGAATGGAAATCTGTCAGGGTGCATTTCTGGTGAAGAGCTGGAGGCCTGGGACAAGAAAGGAATGAGTAGTCTATGGGTATGAACCTAAATGAGATTCCTACGAAAAAGATACAGAGACTGAAGTAGCTACTTTCTGTAGCCAGGCAGGACTGCCAGAGGAGGGAGGAGGACAACAAGCCATTCACAAAACCTTCAATGCAAAATCTGTCTTGCCTAAAAGATATGCAGGGGCAAAGATAGAGCAGAGACTGGGTGAACAGCCAACCAATGACTGCCCCAACTTGAGACTCACCCCATGTGGGAAAGCTAGCCCCTGAAACTATTAATGATACTCTGCTATGCTTGCAGACATGAACCTAGCCTAACTGTCTCCTGAGAGGCTTCATCCAGCAGTGGGTGGACCCACAGCCAAACATCAGGCAGATTTCAGAGAGTCTTGTGGAAGAGTCGGGGATTTAAGTGAGCAAGCCGGAAGGGTCAAGGACATCATAAAAAGACCCACAGTCAACCATAGAGCTCACAGACCTGGGCCACCAACCAGGGAGCATTTGGGAGCTAGACCTAGACTCCCTACACATCTGTAGCGAATGCACAGCTTGGTCTTCATGCGGGACCCCAAACAAGTAGAGCAGGGACAATCTTGTCTCTGTTCTCTGCCATTCAATCCTAGACTGCTTGATTGGGCCTCAGTGGGAGAGGACCCAGAGTATTTCTGGGATAATGAACAGCTCCATTGTGTGACACGGGGACACATGCTTGCCAACATTCCCTGAACAGAACAATTCCTACCTGTGCATTATAGTTAAGTATATGTAGCTGAATGAATGAAATCTTGAACACCTAGCCTGATAACTTTTCAGATTAGCAAAACTGTCTCTTTTCTCACCTGTGTGTGCACAGTCATGTGCATATAAGGGAGGGTATAAAGTTCCAAAGTTCCAAGTGTAAGTGTATATGTGTTGTATGCATGTGTATGTATATGTGGAGTAGTGCACATTCATTGTGTGTGTGTGTGTGTGTGTGTGTGTGTGTGTGTGTGTGTGTGTGTGTGTGTGTGAGAGAGAGAGAGAGAGGGGGGGGGGGAGAGAGAGGGAGGGATCTTGCAGAGGTAGACACCCAGTGTCTTCTATCCTTCTCCACCTTATATTTGGAGATCAGGCCTCTCACTGCACCAGAGTTCACTGCTCTGCTAGACTCACCAGCCTCTGAGTCCCCAGGCTCCACCCCAAGTGCTACTATTATAAATGTGTGCCACTGCCCATTGTTCACATGTGTACTGGGGATCTGAGCCTTTCACTCTTCTTTATTTATTTATTGGTTTTTCGAGACAGGGTTTCTCTGTATAGCCCTGGCTGTCCTGGAACTCGCTTTGTAGACCAGGCTGACCTCGAACTCAGAAATCTGCCTGCCTCTGCCTCCCAAGTGCTGGGATTAAAGGGGTGTGCCACCACTGCCCAGCTGAGCCTTTCACTCTTGCACAGCAATCATTTTACCTGCCGAGCCATCTCCCTAGCTCTGGATGATAGAGCATCAATGCTTAAACATTTTACTCCTAAGACTACAACTCAATGCTTCCAAATGGTTGCCACCCAACAAAACAAAGCAGTGGAGAGGGTCACACAGCCAATATGCAATTAGCTAGACTCCAGTGGTGCTGTGGCTGTATCCAGCTATAAGAAGTATCCTGCCCAGGATTTGGTGGTCACAACTATAGCCATATATCACAGAAAGGCATTTTGGTCAGCTATGGACCACATACATGACAGTGGTTCCATCATACCATGTGACCTAGAGATGTCACATTTGTCCTAGTTTAACTACACTCTATACTGCTGACAATTACAAAACTTGCAAAGCCGAGTATCACTGTATTAAATGACTTATGACTCTATGTCCTCGCAGCTAGCAGTGCCAGCTTTGCAGCCAGCCAGATCTACAGCCAAATTCTGCTTCAGGAATTTTCCTACAGTAGCCCCACACCATTCTTTGACTTGTGTGAGTGTGTGTGTACATGAAGGCAGAGGCACATCCTGGATGTCATTCCTCAGGCACTGTCCACTTCGATTTGGGGGGATGAGAATTCTCAGAGAATCAAAAAGTAATGTGGGTTGTTGTCTGGTGAGCTCCAGGGTCCCAGCCTTTTCTACCTCCCTCTCCCCCAGCTCTGTGATTACACGTGGATGGCACTGTACTCAACCTTTGTACAGGAATCAAACTCAGTTCCTCGTGCTTTCATGGCACTTTACCACCTGAGCTGCCCTCCCCCCAACCTCCCATACCTGTGTTCTCATCTGTGAGCCACAGTCTGAATATAAAGGTGTCTGTGTCCCCTCATCAGTATCTTAAAAGGGCTTGATTTGTTTTGGGCTTCCTCACTTCATATCCATTCCTGAGGACCATAGGTTTAGCACAGCCTAGTGATACAGGATCACAGAGGTGATAAATGAATCATTTATACAGCCCTTCACATCCCAGGACACTCCCTACACGCCTTATCTTCTTTGGAGCAAATCAAACAAGATGCTGTGCCACATGGCACAGATACTAGAAAGTGTACCCAAAATGTAATTTTTTTTTCTTGAATGAGATTGTCAAGGGACAAATAGACATTTATTTATTTAGAGGTTATGCATGATCAAGAGTTCCAATCTTACACCATGAATTAATACCCCTTGGGAGTGCAACGGGCACTGAGACAGACATCAAGGTCCCTCTGGCAGAAGACAGAAGAAACAGTGCACCCATGTGTCACCACTAGCCTCTGCCTTGGTTGTAGAGCCTAAGCAAGTCCAAGGCTTCTACTGACATTTGAAACCTTGCTCTCTACCTTCTCCCTTGTCACTGCCAAACTACCCCAGACTTCCTCAGTGAAGTCCCCACACACCTATCTTTTTCTTCACTTGTGAACACAGGTGTAACACTCTTCTCTTATGATGCAATACAACATCTGAAGACTTAGTCACTAGCACTCCTGGGACCCCCAAATGGGTCACTAAGCCAGAAAGGATGTCATGCAGGGTAGCACACATTTTTCCTGGGAAGCAGAATGCTCATCATTCATTCTCATGGTTTTCTTCTGAGCAAGGCAACAGCCATTTTGAATCTGATGTGAGCTTTCCGAGAATTACAAAAATAGAAATACACCCATGTTAGAAGATGACTTGCCCCCTGCACCCTGGCCCCACCCTAGCTGGAAAACATCCAAGAACCAAACCTGTTGGTTAGAGGTCGTTTAAGTTAACTGAAGTTTAGTGGGCACTAAAGTCAGATTGGCAATTAAATGTGTTTCTCTCTGGCACACTCACTATTCAAAGAGGAAGAGGTTTGGGGAGAAGCTGGACAGCAGCTGGGAGCTTTTCAGACAAGAAGAAATTTACCTGGATTTACCAGGCTTCAGTACACTTAAGAAACCAAATTAGCCCATAGAAAAAGCTGATAGCAGGCAGACACTCAAAATGCAGATGTGAGACCACCTGGGTCAGAAGAGGTTTGGTTGGTTCTTTGGGAGCCTTTCTGGAAACAAGAAGGAAGAAATTCCAGTTTTGTAATCTGTCTCCTTCCTGATCCAGGCTCTGACTCTGAATCCAAACCTCTTGTGGTTGTTAGTGGGGCTTGACCACTGGGCTGCCAGACATAGAAAAGAGTTGAGTAGACGCCAGTGAAACAACAGCCCTTGGACTATTCAGGCAACTACAAAGAGACTTTCAAGACTGAGTGGCTTAAACATCAACTATTTCTCCCTCCTAGACCTAGAAGGTGAGGAATCCACCACACCAACATAGTGGGGTCTGGAGAGGATTCTGTTTCTAGTTTGCAGGGTACTTTGTGCTCCTGTATCCACCTAAGGGTAAAATTATCTCTCTCATCTGCTCTTTTAGGAGCATTAGATATGTTTACAAGTGCTTGTTTTGTTTGGTCTCCTGAGTGGTGATATTTGGGAGGCATGGAGCTTTTAGGAGATGGGATCTTGTCTGAAGTGCTTAGGTGCTACAGAAAACCTTAAGGCAGGACATTGCCCCCAGTTCTTTCTTCACTCTGTGCTTCCTGGATGCTAGGATAAGTGATTTTGTTCTACCTTGGACTCCTCATAAAAACATACCATCTTGCCTCAGGATCAAACTAACAATTTCAATTATCCCTCTATAATGATCTCGGGCATTTTGTTATAGTTCCAGAACGCTAACTGTCACAGAACTCAATCCTGACAACTACCTACCTTACAAAAGTCATACCTCCAAATACCAGTACACTGGAGGTCACATTTAGCACTTGCTAGTGCTATAAGACCATTACCAAGATGCCTCCTAACAGAGCAAGTTATAGGAGGAAGGATTGATTTTCACTCATGGTTGTAGAGGGGCAAAGCCTATGGTTGGTTGCTCAGCCTCACATACATAATACTAGAAGGTGAAATTGTCTGATTTTCACTGCTAGACTGACAGAAATCAGAGAAACAGAGATAAAGTGGTCAGGGATAATATACTTCAAAAGCGTTGGCCCTCAGAAACCAAATTCCTTTTATTTATTTATTTATTTATTTATTTATTTATTTATTTATTTATTATATGTAAGTACACTGTAGCTGTCTTCAGACACTCCAGAAGAGGGCGCCAGATCTCGTTACGGATGGTTATGAGCCACCATGTGGTTGCTGGGATTTGAACTCTGGACCTTCGGAAGAGCAATCGGGTGCTCTTACCCACTGAGCCATCTCACCAGCCCCCAAATTCCTTTATCTAAGTCCTACCTTCTACATTTTCAAGAACTTCCCAAAACATCATCAAGAACTAAGAACCAAGCATTCAACACACAAGCCTGTGGGGGCCAGCAAGGTCACTGCCATAGTGAACTAGGTAGATTTTTTAGAGAAAAAGGAAGCAAACAACCCCTAAGTACCCACTATGTATGAGGACTATTTTAGGCCTTTCCACAACTTTATGTTGTCAAAAGACCTGACCTATGTTAGAAAAATTTGACATGCAGAAAAACTAAAGCTAGACCGTGTTTGTTATTTGTTTCATTCCTGTGGTTTTGTGTTTCCTTCTTGATGTTATTTTGAGTTTGTTTGGCCTCAAATCATATTACATCCTTGTCATCTCCATTAGCTAAAATGTATTTGCGGCCGATTATGCATGCAGAAAATAAATTAAATATCTGAATAACATTACCAGTAATTGGTGAAATTGCCTTATGTTTTCACATCCTTACAACAAAAAAGGCATCAACAAATGACCAGGCAAACAAAGGGATAATCCATTATAATTGTCCATATTACCATAGAGAGAGGACAGACACAATTATGGGCAATTTCACTGTCTAAAACTCAAGTATGATGAAAATTATATTGAAGTTAATGACAAGAACAAGAATTTACTTTAGCTATTCCTTCAAAGCAACTGCCAGTCGGGGTGAACCAAAAAAACCCTGTTCTGAAAAACCAGCTGCTAACCTAAATGTACACACTTAATTGCTTAAGTTTCTGCAAAATATAAATCCTAGCTAGTGTTCATTTCAATTTGCTTGGGTGATTCCTCATGATGGGGTGTCCTTCCAAAGGTGGCTGGCTTATCAATGAAACATTTATGCTGATTTAAAAAGATATTTGTGTCTGGTTGTTGTTTCTAAACAGGAGTCTCAGTATAGTTGATGTAGAGTGACATTTCAGGCTTTCAGGTGTATTGGTCTGGCATAATAACATTAGCTTCTAATTGACATTTTGTAGGGAATATATATATATATATATATATATATATATATATATATATATATATATATATAGAGAGAGAGAGAGAGAGATAGCCATAACATCTATAGCATAGAAAACTACCTGTTAAGATTTAAATGCAAAATACCCACCATAGGCTCCTGAGTTTGAGCACGTGGTCCCCAAACAGTGACATCATACCAGTGATATTTTGGTAGACTGTTGAATCTTTAAGTGGGCCATTGGTGGAGAAAGTAAGTGACTGAGATTGAGCCTCCAGCAAAACCTGATTCCTGTCCAGCTTGAAGGTGAAGAACTAAAGCTGCATACTCTTGCTACCATAGAGCTTCATGTCACCATGCCCTCCCATCACCATGGACTAGATCACATCAAACCATGAGACAATTACACCCTTCTTCTCTAAGTTGCTTCTTGTCAGGTATTTGGTCATGATACTAATATTCTACCCAATCTCGAGGGTTGCCAGCCATTGCATTAGAGCAAGGTTCTACAGGCCCTTTTGGGTAGAACCAAAGAACCCCAATAACAGAGATCTACTATTTGTCAATGAATATGGAATTGTTTTAATATTTTAACACCGGTGGAACCATACTAGAGTGAAATGTCACACATAGATAAAAGACCAAGGTCTGGTCTCTTAGTTTTACTTGTGTCATCTATGTGGTTTTTCTCAGCATCCTGACAGACAGACATACCAAGAAAGTACATCCCTGCAGAGGTCTGGCTGATGACAACAGTCAAAGTCAATGGTTGCTTTTACAAGAACATACCTTCTTAATGAGAACCATCACCTTGAAGTCTTCAATCTAATCCACAGAACACAGCAGCAGAGGCCCAAACAGTTACCACCACTTTGATTTTTAAAACCAAATAGATGTAAAATTTGAAGCACGGAGGGTAGTCCCCAAACTACTGAATGGGATCTACAAAAAGATAAATCAACATACACAGAGATAGAAAGAGGTGGTAACTCAAGAGGAAGGGAACCCTTTTCACTGACACTATCAGACTGAACTTCATAAATCATAGTGTTTATTATATACTCCCATGCCTCAAAAGTCTCTAATAGTCCCTATTGCCAATCCTTTAACATAGTAGGCAGGGACCTTCATAGAACTCTCACTTATTATGCCTGCACCAAATAGTCAAAGCAATAGTGAACCACTTGTGTTATGAGCACATATCACACTCTTCTACTGTTCTGATTTTCATACCATTGAGTGGAAAGCTCACAAGCCTTGCATTAAGCCTTGGATTTCTTGGTTAAAAAAAATCTCAAGTGAAGTTCATCCATGTGTCCTGAGTAACACTGTTGAGTGGCAATCTCTCTTTACTGAAATATTTTCTTCTATTTTTTGAAATAGTCTCTTATGAGACTTGGAAAGTAATCAACTCGAAAGTCTCAGAAACGTCCTAAAACTAACAAGATTCACATGGCCCCTCTTTAAAGTTATAGAAGCAGTAAGCAACTGCTGGGGAAGGATACTATCCAGCCAGTTGAGCTACATGGAAGAGACTCTCCAACCTGCTGAGCTGCCTCTACGTCAAGTAGAGAGCCGATGAAGCTTATGTGAGTCATAACCTACACTGAGCTGGGATTTAGCTCAGTGTAGTAGTGATGTAGTGATGTAGCTGTCTTTGAGATGTCCCTGTTCCTATACATAACTCTTACCCATCCTTGTGTAAGTATCCCCAATAAACTTACTGGTTCACCAAGTTGGAGTTTGGTGGTATCCTTACTTTGATCTGTCACTGGTTCCCAATTGAGGTGAGCAAATATTTGCTCATCTCTTCTCAGAAAAAGTCTACACACACACACACACACCTTGGTATGTTTGAAGTAATAGCCATCTCACTCACTTAACCATTCTGTGAAAACAGGGAATTTAAAATGATCAAAAATAGTGCCAGACACCTACAAACTTTGTTTCCTCTTTGTTTTGCTTGAGGCAAGGTCTCACTGTGAAGCCCTCCCTGACCTAGAACTTAGTATATAGACCAGGCTGGCATCAAACCCACAATGATTCACCTGCCTCTGGCCCCTAAGTGCTGGGATTAAAGGTGTGATTCACCATGCCTGTCTCATTCTCACAAATCCTTGTTTGAGGTGAGGAAATTGAAGTAGGTCTAATATAGTCTGTAATCTAACATAGGATCAAAAATGAGTAACCTCAGCAGGGCATAGTGGTGAACACCTGTAATCCAAACACTCAAGATGAACAGATGAGGGAACCATGAGTTTTAAGCTACCCTGGACTACATAGACAAGGCTTTGTCTCCAAAGACAATGTACATTTGAGTTAAAGATTAAAATTATGTCTCTAACAAGGGTTAGTGAATGGGATGAAAAGAATGGTGCTCTTGGCAATGTGAAGTTGTCCAGCCACTGGGGTCAGCCCCCCAGCTCATAAAAATTCCAGGCACATTCCTGCTCTGAGATATAACCACTTCGAGGCTCTCAGACTTTATCTGAAGCTTTTTTGTGCAGTGAGCAGCAGTTAATGTGGAGACCCACTGGGCAAGATGCAGATAATAAATGCCTCTGGGGTGCTCAACCATAACTGTTATATCTCTCGCACCTGTTCCCCACTAAGGCTCAGGGAACATCACAGGAAAATGGGGTGGGAGGAGGTGGGGGGAGGAAATTGTAGGAGCCAGAATTCACGAAGTGCTGCTGAGAACCAGCTTCTTCAGAACATGTCCTGGTTGTGATCATGAACACAGAGCATCTGTGCTAACCTGCACAAGATCAAGCCAGGCAACATTCAAATGTGGAGGGAGGAGTGTCTCCTGAGTATGGCAGTTAAAGAGCTCTTGGCAACTGAAGGGTGCTGGGAAAGGGAGATTCATTTTTCTACAAGGGTGTGATTGCTGGCGGGTTGTTCATGTTCCAGTAGCTGGTGGGTTGCTCATCCTCCAACCATGCACGTATGCACAAGCCTAACTGGACTCAATGGGTTACAAAAAGACGACATGAAAGTGGGGAGGATGTGGGGAGCTAAGAAGAGTTGGGTAGGGGAGATTACGGGATGAATGTGAATCAAAACAAAAGCCATTGTATATTCTATAAAATCTCAGATAATTAATAAAAACATATTTTTATTAAAAAAAAACGGGTGGTGGTGGCACACGCCTTTAATCCTAGCACTTGGGAGGCAGAGGCAGACAGATTTCTGAGTTCAAGGCCAGCCTGGTCTACAGAGTGAGTTCCAGGACAGCCAAGACTATACAGAGAAACCCTGTCTCGAAAACCCAAAAACAAACAAACAAACAAAAACAAAACTCCCAGTCCTCATCTGAGCTGTCATTCACCCAAATGAGAAGAAAATGTAACTCATACAGTCTTGCATACAAACATTCTTAGAAATTGTAATGATGTGGCTGTGACTCGGTCATAGGATGCTTGCCTAGCCTGAGCTAAGCCCCAGGTTCAATCCACAACGTGAGAAAAAACGCACAGGAAGCACTTTACCTTCTCAGCTATAATCCCTGCCCCTCTGTTCATGATATTTCTGATGTCAAATAGGAGAAGACAGATACCCGGTGAGTTTTCACAGAGACTCTAGCGAAAAGCATCCTGACTCTGAGACAGCAGATCCCTGCCCCTTTGTACAGGATGATTCTCCCCTGGACTTGGTGTAGGACTGTCATCTCAGCTAACCAGGAGATGGAGACAGGAATATTGCAGGTTCAAGGTCAATTTGACAACGTAGGGAGACTGTTTCAGAATGGAAACTAGAGGAGGGTTAGGGTTGTGGTACTGGCCTGACTTCAATTCCCAGTGCCTCAGGAAGACAAAGCAAAGCAAAACCTTGATGTTATAGAGGTTACATCCCGAGGGATGGATTGCTCCTTCCTCATTTCATACGGAGGAGTGAGGGGTTGGGAAGAGAGAGGCCACTTCCTTCCCACAAGAGAAGAATAACCTCAGTCCTTTTGTGGGGTTCAGAGTGTCTGTGTGCCCTCACACTCACCGTGGGTTTCAGAAATGAGGGAGATACCTTCATTTTTAAATCCTCTTGGCATCTCCTTACTACTTAGTCACTCACTGCTTTAATTGCTTCACCCCTGTACCTGGCAGCGACCATATTTGCTTCTCTTTGGCCTCCTTCTGCTTCCCGCAATTATCCCCATGTCCCCTTTGGAGTAGTAGCACCATCTGCCAGAGAGCAGCTAGAACAGGACCTGGGACCACTTTGAGGGCAGTTCTAATTTACTGTCATTATTGGGAATGGCATCCTGAGTGAAAACTCTCCTAGAACAGACAGCTTCAATAAGAAACTTTACATGTTTGTTTTACTGTTCTCCCAATGCTATTACCCATCTCTCTGCATCTTTTTGTTTGAAAAAATGTATTGTATTGTATTGTATTGAAAAATGCAACCCATCTGTTTCTTTTTAATATTTTTGAAAGCAGAAAGTGCATTTACTTAAACATTCCACAATTATATCATTGGACAGAAACTTATTTAAAATAATATCCCGAATCCTTATAAATAGAAATCAAGTGTTCTTATTTTCCCAAGCCAAGCCTATGCTGTAGAAAATAAAAAAGAACCCTTTATCTTATGTAATACTGACTCCATCACCGTGATGGAGAACCCCAGCGCTGCAAGGCCCTGGCATGCTATTGAGTGCTTCTGAATGTGGAGGTATTTTGTTTCACAGAAGATCATTATAGATCAAGCATCTGTGATAAGACCAACCCCAGACCCTGGTTTCCTATCCCTGCTTACACACCTGGTTTCACTCAGAAAAACATTTTAAGTTTTCTTGAGCCAACTTCCCACTCTCTCCACGGCATCCTCACACCTGTCTTCTGCCTTTAGCCCATCCTCAGTCTGGTCCCTCACCACCCCCTTTCAGAACTCAGGTCCTTTACTGATACCCCCACCTAGCCCCTCACTACCCCCCTCCCGGAACTCAGGTCTTTACTGACACCCCTACCCGACCTCGGAGCTCGGTCTCTCACTATCCTCTTTGTACTGGCCTGTGATGCCTGCATCTGAAGAAACGATTTCCTTTCAACTCAACGTCTTTGAAGTCATATTCCTTTGAATTATTTTCACTTCTTTTATTCTTGAAGAGACTTCTTCGTGTTTGTTTTCTTGAACATCAGTAATAGAGTGTGGTCAGCAAATAGCCCTGCCAGTGCCATCAGGAACAAGTGGATATCAGACTCTTGGGGGTGGGGGAGGGTTGCCAACCAGGGCAAGGATCCATTTCTGGTTCTACTTAATGATAACCAAATTGATATATCCAGGGAGTGGAGCTCCTCTTACAGTAATGGCACTATTCCTGTCTCCATCTCCTGGTTAGCTGAGATGACAGTCCTGCACCAAGTCCAGGGGAGAATCATCCTTTACGAAGGGACAGGGATCTGCTGTCTCAGAGTCAGGATGCTTTTCACTAGAGTCTCTGTGAAAACTCACCAGGTATCTGTCTTCTCCTATTCTCAGTGTGCCACAGCCCTCGTCCCTAGATCTCTATGCTGTCTCTCATCAGAGGAGACCTGCAAGTTCACAGTCTCCAAAGAGAACTAGGAAGTGACCCCCTGTTTCTACTTGTGACGCTCTGTGTGTCTGTGTGAGAATCTATGTGAATCTGTGTGTCCATGGTCACATGTACATGACTATGTCCATATGCATCCGGAATCATGAGTGTGGGGGAGGGGACAACCTAAACTATCATTCCTCCTTAGGCTTTGTCAGCCATGTTTCCATTTGCTGTTTGTTTGTTTGTCAACACTTAGGTTATCATGCTCACACAGGAAGCACTTTACTCTCTCAGCTATAATCCCTGAGTTAGCTGAGATGTTCATGATATTTCTGATGTCAAATGTATGTGATGCTTCTAGACCCATTAGCCTACTCTCAGGCGCCAGCTGCAAGGGCAACGATTTGCTTTAACTCAGCTGCTCAGAATTTGCATTAGGACCCTCCAGGTGAAGGGCTCAAGCCCACAAAACTCCCACTTCAGAGGCAGGGCAAGAGCTGGCTCTGCTGTACTTCTGAACAGCCTCATCAGATCGAGCACTTCGCTAGAGTGGCTGGGATGACAAATTACCATCACTGCTTATTGTGTGAGATACAAACGAACTCCAGATGGAGAAGTACATAGGTGGGGGCCAGGAACCTCTGTCCTTCTGGATTTAGGGTGCACCACCTGCCTTGCCCAGGGATTCATTTAACCCCACAACTCTTCAAGTCCCTCTGGCTGAAGGTTTTTAATGAAGTTCCATTGTAGCAGGCATAATGGATTAAACAACTAACTGTGGGGAATCAATTCCCGGATCCCACTCCTCGTCTCTAAGATGCAGAGGATGGAGCCAGAAGGCCCAGTTCTAATCATGTGGAACATCCCCCTTAACAGCCAGCCCCTATTCTGATGATATCTAGGTAGGGTGCATTGGGAATGACTTCCTCAGCATACATTCAGCTATGTCTGAAAGGAGTGTGTTATCAACAGCACCATACACTCCTCTCTCCACTCAGAAGATTATCACAGTCTGAGAGCCAATGTTAGGAACTAGGAATAGAGATCAAGTATGTCTGTGTTACACCACAATGGCAGCCTCAGCCTAACCATGCTCCTGACTGAGAATCAGCTGGGGCTATAATGATTTTGGCTTGCCCACATCCTCCACAGGGAGTGGTGGGAAGGACCATAAAGCCCTATATGAAATGAAAACATGTCAAGACTTATCTGTCAGAATTCCAGGGGTGAACAGAAGGAGCTAGTGGAGTCTGTCCACCATGAGCCTTCAAACAGTGAGAAAACCCAAAGAGGTTTTTAATGTGGGTTCATCGAACTCAGGTCCTCATGTTTATACAGAAGGAACTTAACCCACTGAGCTGTCTCCCAAGCCCCTATGTGATGATACTTACGATATCAAATGTTTGAGGGAAGCTTCATACCAATACCTAATCAGCCCGAGAGGAAGTGGTGAAGTGGGCTTCCTATAAACACCCACCATAGACATTCTCTACCTCTTCAAACCCCCCCCCGCCCACCATGAGGTGCCTCCTGCTGTGCCCATCTACATGTCGGTAAAAGGAGACAGGAGGAGAGAGACTAGCTAGGCTGTTAGTCTAGGACCAGAAGCATTTCAGAGCACTTTTAATCACTGCACTAGTGCACAGCTCCAAATACACGAGACTTTTAATTAGCCTTATGCTACTATTCTAATCTTTAAAGATGGGAAGGGAAAGCCAAGAAGGAGGACACATTTCATTTACATCCAAGGCAAGTAGACATATGCAGAGAAGGCAATGGTGCAGTAGTGGGCAGAGCTCAGCTCATGGCCCCTTAAGACCTGAGTTCAAGCCTCGGTTCTACCATGACATTTCTCCTTGGAAATGCGGCCTGCTGCTCAGGGTCAAACAAGATTATACACATGAGAAAGCACATTATACATGTAATCATCTGTTTGGACAAGCATACACTGTACAGGGCATAATTCAGTTGTCACAGATCACCAGTCTTGAGCTGACCCAGTGATTTGCCATCATTCCGAGTGATTTAGCCCACAAGCAATAGTACATACATGTGGGGGAAGGGCAGTACTGGAGGATTGAACCCAGAGCCTCAAGCATGCTAGGCAAGAGTGCTGCTACTGTCCCTAATAGAAGACAGTTTTGGTAGTAACAACTTTGGAGTTGAGCTGCTACTTATTTCTAGGGGGTAGAGGTCAAAGATGTTGGTAACCATGCCACACTGCACAGGGCAGCCCTCAGTAGATGGGGCTGTACATCACTAGCACCAGGGCTCAGAATCCCTGCTTCAGCATGAATTGATGCCTTATAATAATTCAGGAGCAAAGCTGACGTTCAATAAATGTTTATTGAATATATGAATAAATAAATTAGTAGTCAATATGTGGTTAATGTGAGATGCTGGTGATAGAATAAATAACAGGACTCTGCACAGAAACACTGAGAGGGTGGTCCAATCCATGCGACCTCAAGTGTGGGCCATGGAACAACAGTATCAACCATCACTGGGCACCTGTCACAAAGGCAGCAAGCAAGGGATGGAGAGATGGCTCCGTGGCAAAGAGCACTTGCTGTTCTTGTGGAGGACCAGGGCTTGATTCTGTCTTCATATTAGGCAGCTCACAACTCCAATGACTCTGGCTCCAGGGAATTTGACATAATCTTCTGGCCTACATAAGCACCCACTCACATGTGTGTGCATGTACATAGAGATACTTTACATCAATTAATTAATAAAATCTAATATCCAGTAAGTTAGAGATCAGGATGGTAGTTCCCATATGTTGAATCACAATCAGCCTTTTAACAAGCTCCCTAAGTGGCTGAGAAGCACACTAGAGTTTGAAAACCATGATCCTGCAGTGACGGTGATTAACCAGTGCAAGAACTCTGGTCTAAAAACAACCAGGTACAGTGTCCCTTTCAGCCAAATAATCCGATGCTTTCCACAGATGGCATTTCTGCTTGAATGCTCACCTTGTGGGTAACAAAGTTCCCATCACCTGGGTATTAGTATCTCAGAAGGATCAGTGATTATAACAGGATACAGAACATCGTTGACACCCCAGGGCAACAGATTAGCACAGCTGAGATTCCGGGGAGCACAAAGGGAAGTCCCTCTGTAACTTTGAGATGAAGTTCGATAGCTCCTTCATTTTTTGCCCTCACGATGAAGGGTAGCATCCTATGATGCTGTGAGCTTAGATAATTTGCTTTGAATGCTATTTAAACTGTGTTTGGTGCACCAGGAGGGGATGTAGGGTGTTCTATATCAGCCCTGAAGGCCAACATTCCCCAAGTCAGGACTATCACGGTCTTCTTTCAAAGAATAAAATACATGATGATTTCATAGTTACAGAATGTAGACTAGGCAATGAGATATTGTTCTAAATATATTACTGTGTGTGTCTTTGGGTAAGTGTGTGTGTGTGTGTGTGTGTGTGTGTGTGTGTGTAGGCCAGAGGTCAATCTTGCTTTTTGAGGATATTGCTCTGGCCTGGAACTTGTCATGGAGGCTAGGATGGATGGCCAATGAGCCCTAAAGATGGTTCTGTTACCATCTTCCCACCTCTGGGGTTACAAGCACGTACAACCATGCCTTGTTTTTTTGTTTGATTTTATGTGAGTTCTAGAGATTGAAAAGGATTCTAAGGTATGTATGCCATACACTTTGTAACTGAGCTATCTTCTCAGCCCATATTATTCCCTTTCTATGTAATATCCTGTGAGGTAAGAGTTAGTAAATTTCTCCTCTTATGGATAAGAGAATTGGAGCATAAAGAAATTAAGCATTTTCCCCAAGATTAAGTGTCCAGAAAGTGAGTAATAATGCAAAATTTGAACTCAAGAGTCTTGGGTTCAGAACCAGCGTTTTTACCCCTCTCATTTACTCTAAGATCTTATGATCATTGATGTAACATTCCTGCGGTGATGGAACATCTGGGCTGGTAAAGGGAGACACGGAAGCAGCTTCAGGACATCACAGCAGGCACTCAGAGCACAGATGTGCTCTTCTTCTGCCTGCTCACATTGTCCTCTGTTCCTTATCCCTAGTGACGTTTGACTCAATGGTTTAAAATCAAATCACAGATTACAACCTAGCAGGTACCTTTCCAGTGGTCATTGACTACTGCTTGAAAGAATAAATAGACAAAACATTTGTCAGATGAACAAACACAGACCTGGGGAAGCACCTGAGAAAAGGAGGCACCACAAATAAAAATTGGCTCTTTTCATTCATTTTCACTTCGTGCATGTGTGCACATATGTGCATGTGCGTGTGCATGTGCTTACAGGGGTGTAGGTGCCCACAGAAGGTGGAAGCGAGTGCCTGATGTCCTGGAGCTAGAGTCACATGCAACTATCTAATGTGGGTGCTCGGAATCAAACTCCAGGCCTCTTTAAGAGCCACAAGTGTTGTTACCCATCTCTGAGCCATCTCTCTAGCACCCACAACATGCCCTTACACTAGGGATCATTTCTGTCTGATTCTCCACTCACTATCCTCCTGCTGCAGCTGCGATAGCCTTACCTTGTAACACCCTTAGTCAGCCAGGAAAAGGAAATAAGAACAATCTCTGCTGATCACTGAAGCTGGGCAATGAAATAAGAGAGAAGGTGAGTATGCATATGTGTTTTCAGCCATATTTTCCATCGGAGAGAGGCAGCCTGTGTGTCTCAAGGGAGCTGCATAAAGCTTTATGCTAATATATAGCCAAGAGCCAAAGATGAGAGATAGACAGAAATTACTTCTGACATCGTTCAAGTCTCTGTCCACAGACACTTAACCTCTCTGAGCTATCACTTCTCTTTTATTAAATGTTGTGATGGGGCGAGAGGAATCGTTACATCCCACAAGAGAAGGGGTTCTCATCAGACAGAAGCAATGGAGCAGGAAGAAAGCTGACAGTCCCTTATGCATTCATTCACCCATGGCTCCAAGCAGCAAAGCTCAGGACCAGGTGGAAACTAGCTCCCCCTGTGCTCACAATCTATGAAATGCTGACTCCTGACCACAAGCATTGTGCCTTTATAGGTGAAATGAAAGGGTATACCTCTATTGGTTGATTTTAATTATGAATGTAAATAACATAGAATCGCCTAGAAAGAGACTTTCCATTGCCATCACCTGGCTAGCAGCTCTGTACTGAAGAAGCTGTGGAGTACAGATGAGTTCCAAAAACAGGATGAGTCTAAGGAAGGGGCTGTTGCGATTACCCGGAACTGTGAATTTTCCTCTCATGTTCAGCACACTTGGAGGCCACCATAACAATTCAGGAAGCTGAGCTGTATGGTCCTTTCTGCCCTTATGTTCTTGTTCTGCATATGAGATACATTCTGACACTTTCTATTTTGTTCCTTAAAAAAAAAAAATGTACTGTAGTGTTAACACTACAATCCCCTGATGGGTTACAGTCTGTTGTTTAAAGAGCATGGCTCTCTACTGTGGCTACAAAGCCTTCTCTGCTGGGATTTGTATCAAATAAGTTCATTATGTCCAAGGTCACAAACTTATTCCCAGATATGACATGAAGGGATTCATTTAATCTGAGCCTTGCATGGTTGACTAGCCTGTGTTTTTAAAATATATCAAAAACAGGAGCTGGAGAGATAGTTCTGTGGTCAAAGTGTTTGTTCCACAACTGTGAGAACCTGAGTCTGATCACCAGAATATAAATTTTGAAAAACCAGGTGTGGTAGCAGCTGTGCTTATGATACCAGCACCAGAGAGAGGGAGGCACCAAGATTCCTGTGGCTTAATCTCCAGCCATGAGTCTCTCAAAAACTAAGGTAGGAACCACAACACTCAAGGCTCTCCTCTAACCTCCACACATACCCTCAGACACAGAACACACACACACACACACACACACACACACGCACACGCACACGCACACGCGCACACACACACACACACACACACACAGAGAGAGAGAGAGAGAGAGAGAGAGAGAGAGAGAGAGAGAGAGGTGGCTTCATTTTCAAACTCCTTAAACAGGGACAGGCACAGCAGGACTCTCCCTTTGATTTAATGTGGGAAGACACAGAGATGCAAGGTTGCAGTGCAGGGTCCTTATCCTCAGGTGGCTATGACAGGCTGCACTGAGTCAGTGTCTGGCTCACCCCTTGCATGACCAGCCTTTCCCAAATCATATGGTTTCACAGAGGATGCAACTCCAAGCTCACAGGCTCACCCCAGGGTCTCTATATCCCTCCCCATGCCGTGCCTCCCACCTTTCTGAGCTTTCCACAAGGAAAGCCTATCTCCATTTGATAAATGCCCCTTTCTAAGATGCAGGTCAGTGTAATTTTCCAGAAGGTTAGAAGGAGTGACTGCCCAGGGAAAGCGTGCTTATTATTTCAAATGCCACCCGTCCCCTTCGCTAACATCTACAGAGTTATTTACAACTTGATTCCTGCTACACCTGCCAGTGTGTCTGACCTGCTTCCCTGGCCTCCTGTCATCAGATCTCCAGCCCCTAGGGGAGCAGGTGTGTATGGGTGTTGCCTTCCAGAGCCAAGATGGCCTCTAACTCAAAGAAAAGCCGCTAGTATGAGCAGTATCTCTACCTACGCGCATACTTTTTTAAAAGTCACCAATAAAATCTACTTAGCTTGAAGTATGGAGGGTTATTGATTGAGTCAAAGTAGCAGCAATTGTTTACTTCATTTTCAGCTTGTTCAGCCAAAGATTTAAAATTCAATATTAATGTATTACACTAGCACATTTTTAAAAAAAAATTCTTCTGTGTATAATAAGGGACAATTCTTTGTGACTGGATCATCGTCCTTAATGAAATGTTGTGGAACAAATCTTCATTCCTTATGACTAAGGACTTAGAGCAAAGATGAAGGCTGGTGAGGTATTTTAGAGGTGCTTGCTGCCAAGCTTGATGATCTAAATTCAATACCTGGGAACCACATAGTAGAATGACAGAATCAATTCCCACAAGTTGTCCTCTGACCTCCATTAGCATGTGCCATAACACATACACAGTTAATAAATAAAATTTAATAATTGTATTAATTTATTATTTAATAAATATAAATTAATAAAAATTTAAATATACAAATAATAAATACAAAATAATAGGTACATAAAAATAATGAAACATGTCATCTATTCAACATTCTTATAGTGAATGTTGTTCTCATATGTGATTTATGGCATTTTGTTATATAAAATTACCTATACATGTTTCTATATACTTTCCATATACAGTTTATGTGATTTTACATAGTTTACCATTTTTCATATATGGGTCAAGAAAACTTGGTCTCAAATCCTGAAGTAGTTGATCAGTTTGACAGTAGGGTCATATTTAATGGGAACCAATTGTATTTCCTTTGTGAGTCTGTTTCCACATCTTTAAAAAAAAAAAAGGATAATGTGTAACTCCATAGTCTTATGGTAGGAATAAAAACAAGGAAAAAAGTGTCAGGCTGTGGTGGCTGGAGCTATACTAAACAAATGTTAGATGTGATCACAGCTGGAAAGCTCTTTTGAGAGCTACAAAGGCCTTAGGTAAGAATATATGGTCCAGAGATCACCCTTACCTTTGGGACAAAAGGGTCACTCTTCACACACCTTTTATCCACAATGCCAGCACACACACACTCACACATACACACACACACACCCGCCACTCCTCTTACATGGGTAGAGCTGTCATCCAGTCTTGGAAAAGCAGACAACTGAAAGGTGGTCTTTGTCAGGCTGTAGAATCCTTCTGGAGAAACCTTTGAATTCCCCTGGCTGATTCCAAGATGAACCTCCTTCCCCTCTAGCCCTCAGCTCCTAGAACCTCTGTCCATGTAAACTTCCAAGCCTCAAGGATTACTTTTCTCATAGCTGGGACAAAATATGCACGAAAAGCAACTTAATTATTTTTAAAAAGATTTACTTTGGTTTACAGTTATATATATAAAAGAAGGTGTAGTCACAGAAGTGGGAGGTTTCTGGTCATGTGGTCCCAGGAGATAGAGAGCAATGGATCCTGGAGCACTGCCCTCTTTCTCTTCTTTATTCAGTCCAGCAACCCAGCCTATGGGATGGTGCCCACATGCAGGGTGTCTCTTGCCACTCCTCCACCCCCACCAATTAAATGTGCTCACAGTTATGTCTGCTAGGTGATTCAAGATCCCGTCAAGATGGCAAGGAAGATTAAGCATCACTTGCCGCTTGCTTCCCTCACTCTAGTATGCTGAGAACATGTTGAATGGTGTCCTCTGCTCCATTCTCCTCTCCCTCCCACCTCCTCCCCTCTCATTCATGTTCCTTCTGCATTTTTTAAAACCTAGGATAATTACATTGCTTTTTTACCTCCACACTCTTGGATCTGTCAGTGCTAAATGGCATACTACCTCACTCAATACCCGGGGGGGGTTGGAAGAACCTGAGTCTGATGTGTATCCCCAGACCTTTTCTCTGGCATCATGGGAACTACGTGTGTTGCTAGGGACTGCCATAACACATGAACTTTGTCAAAACAGCATAAATGAATTCCTTGCCATATTCAATGCCAGAAGTTCAAAGTTAAGAGTTTGGCACGACCACACCTCTTACGGAGGTTCTAAGGATACCCATGCCTTTGTTTTCTAGCTTCTGGTGGACCTTGGCATTTTAAGCTCATACTGCATGGTGGCTTGTCACTCCCCCGGTCTTCTGTATCTTGTCTTCAGTCTCCTCTCTGTCATCATATACAAAGCCATTCAAGATAACCCTGGATGATATCAGGGTCCTTAACTTGACCATACCTGCAAAAACACTGCTTCAAAATAAACTAACATTCACTAGATGAATTTTGGGTGGGCAGGGTCACCATTCATCCCATCCCAAGATCTAAAGAGTACCAAGAGATCTGTGGCATGCCTTTCTTTCCTCTTCCTGATCACCTAATTCCTTCACCAAACACTTCCAGAACCTAGCACAAGCCTTACATTCTACACCAAAGCCAGATCTCCACAGACCCTTTCTTACACTCCACATATTTTCAGAAATTCAACCCTGACTGATGAAGCTACAGAATGATACAAAGAAAGGAAATGGACTTCCAGGAAGATGGAGGACTGCTTGTCTATCCCATGGAAGGAGGATCCTGCCTGGGGATATTGGCTATCCATTGTCCATTCTCTTTAGCAACCAGATGTTGAAGCACAGGTAGACACAAATGTTTCTCACAAATGGAAAATATCTATTTCCAAATCACTCTCAGAAGTGCTGAGTGAAGTCAATCCAGGCAAGTTTCTTTCCTGCTGCATTTTCAGAGTTCTTCCTTGAGGAAACCATGAGTTGTGGTAGAAATAATGTTCAGTATTTTCCAGAATTACAAAACTAAAGACTCCTTAGTCTGTGAGGTACCTGGTGGCCACAGTGTTAACTCAAATATACAATGGAGTATTTTTCTAACTGTCATTTAATGTAATTAAACAGCTATTGAGCCTTTAAAAAAAGTAAATTCACACACACACACACACACACACACACACACACAGAGAGAGAGAGAGAGAGAGAGAGAGAGAGAGAGAGAGAGAGAGAGAGAGAGAGAGTAAGGTACTATTTCACACCAATCAGGATGGCTTTAACCAAAAAGACACGCAAGAGCCTGTAAGATGATTCAGCAGATAAAGACACTTGGCACCAAGACCAACAATCTGAGTCCTATCACCATACGGGACAAAGAGAACAGAATCTCCCAAGTTGTCTTGTGGGTTGTTTTGTTTTGTTTGTTGTTGTTGTTGCTTTCTTCTTCATGTAAAAATAGATAATAAATACATGTAATAAAAATCTTTATAAAATGATGGAAGCTAATAAGCATTGACAAGACTGCAGATCAATGATCCTCTCATACTTCACTGGTAGGAATATAAATTGATGCATTTATTTGGGGGAAAAATGTTTGGCAATCTCTTAAAAAAATCAAATTTGGTACATCGCTCAGAACTTTCTACCACTGGAAAGAAAATATACTTGCACAAGGTGGTAGTAGCTTCACTTAGAACAGCTGCAAATGGAAAGTGAGCAAAGTCCATCAAGTAATGAATGGACACACTGAGATGGCCACTCAGTGCCCTTACTATAGAGCAACCAGACAAAAATAAAGAAGCAGGAACTGGAGTGCTAAGCATGATGTATGATACCCCTTATATGAGATGCTTCAGGGGGAAAACAGAGACATAAAGTAGGCAAGTGCTCACTAGAGGCTGGGGAAGGGATGAGGACATAAAAGATCTGAGTGAAGTGATAAGTAATCTAAACCTGGATTGTACTGAGAGTCTCATCACAATTATTTACTAATAATCATTAAATTGTACACTTGAAGTAAGTTAATTTATGGAGGATAAATTATACACCAATAAATTTGTTTTGAAGTTTAATTGCTGATTAATGAGTTGTGACTTTATTATCATAAAAGATAGTATCGCCTCTATGTCTCCTCCTACACTTGCCCAAATGAAGATGCTGAGCAGGTATTTGAGGAGTGAAGGCTTTGGGGAAACATTTCTCACTGGGCCATGAGCAAATGAGCAAAATGCACAAGGTTAAAATATTTTTAAAATACATTTAAAATTGCATGGGGTATTATAATGATTAAAAACCTCGATTGTCAAATTGATGGGGTTTAGAGTCACTATGGAAACAAACCTCTCTAAGAGAGATTCTAGATTGGGCTAATGGAGGTAGAAAGAGCTGCACTATACAGAGGTCCTGGACTGAATATAAGGGAGAAACTGAGGTGAGGGTCACCATCACCCCACTCTGCTTCCAGACGGTGGTTGCAGTGCAACCCACTGTCTTGAACCCCTACCCCAACACCATTCTGGCCACGACTAACTATGCCCTCAGATTGTGAACCCAAATAAGCCTCTCTTTGCTTACACTGTTTTTGTCAGGGGCATTGTCAAAGCACTAGATAAAATAACTAATGCAGGTACCTTCCATGTGAGTTGTGTGTTGAAGGCTGAGTTGAAGTCTTTTGTTGAAAAATATACTTCTTAGAAACCTTTCATACAACTCCCTCCGTGCACTCAGCGAGTTCCCTAGACAAAAGCAGGCCCTGGCCAGCTCACAGAATGTGTTAAAATGGAGGAATTGATTAGAATTCCAGGACCAAAGTGAGAGGTTCTAAGGAAGAAAGATTGGGCTCTTTGATCTGCCTGGTTCCCCTCTGACTTCTGCCTAATTAGCAAAGCTTTTGAGGCTGGCTGATAAGCATTCTGGGCCCTTCATGTGTCTGTCCACTGACTAATTAATTTTTGACTTTGAGCAGTGACACTTCACTTGAAGCCTCCCTACCATCCATGGATGGGCACGTGAAAATAGGGCAGAGAGCTCTCCCGGAGCTAACAGGACCCTCTCACACCTGGCTGGTTTCTGAAAGGGTGAGATGGGTCAGTGAGTTAAATAAACAGACCATAGACGGAAGGGCTCAGTCCAAGGCTACTCTGGTCTGGTGTGGGCTTGGCCATTGAACTGTTCTGTTCTGTTGATTGTTGTGTTTGAACATCAGCAGATTCCTCAGCAAACGTGTGTGTTGAGCAGAAAGAAAAAGAGATAAAATTTTAACAAGAAAGCAAGATTTCCTGGTGGGAGAATGGGGAGCCGTGGAAGCCCCTGAGCCAGCACTGCAGCTTTTCGGAGGAAACTGTGGAGTGATGGGTCTGTGGACCATACCCTCAAGGCCCAAACCAGCCTCTCCCTCCTCTCGTGAGTGCAGCTCTGTGGGAAAGCCAGGGCCTTTTGCTCATCCTCTGAGGCACTTTGCATATGGCCATGCAAAGTAAGTGGTCACAGCAGAGACTGGTGGCTCACATAACAGAAAATGCTTACTTTCCCTCTCAATAGAAAAAAGTTACAAAGCCCATGTCTGGGTAGGGTCAGTATTGTGACTTTTTGGTATGAGAAAAGAGACACAAAGTCTCACATAGCCCAGACCCACCGCATACCTGCTGTATAGCCTAGTGTGACCTTGAACTTCTGATTCTCCTGCCTCCGGTTCCCAAGTGCTGGAATTACAGTGGTGCACCACCACATCATGGAATTTGTGCCCTGTTAGAGTTGGAACTTTGGGGGTTTCCTGCATGCTAGCCAAGCATTCTACAACTAGACTGTACCCTAACCCCGCCCCTCTTTGAGGTAGAGTCTCATAGCCCAGGCTTCAAATTCCTGAGCTTCTCACCTAAGTTCCCTGAGTGCTGGGATTTCATGCACAACACTGCCTAGCTTTTTCTAACCTTATGAAAAGAAACTTTCCTCCTCCGCACCCCTGTGTGTTTACACTAGGGCTCTTCTTCAAAGGTTTGCTTCATTTCCATTATTTGAGATGAGGGTTAAATATGGTTAGATGTCAGAGAAGGTCATTGAAGCCCAAAAGGCTAACAGTCCCCAAAACTGTGGAACCAGCATTTGAAACTAGACCCACTGACTTCCAACCAGACAGCGAGTTCCCTATTGTGTCACCATGATGGGGAATGTGTCAGCAAGAAGCCCCATCTTTGTCAGGGGTCAAACGGCCTTGGGGACAGTAGAGTGGAAGACTTAATTTTTCATCTTTGTGCCAACCCTACACTCCCCCCAAGCTCAGAGGGAAGCCCTCTTATCATTAACCCCACCCCTCTCTCCGGGTCTAAATATGACACTGTCAAATTTAACAAATCTTTACCAAGGAGTCAAGGACCTCAAAATCTTTCAGCAGGAGATTTATTTCAGCTATGAGAGTTATGGCCTCTCCAACGATAACTCTAAGCATTCTCCTCACTTTCAGATGCAAAAATGAAACTCCTCCCTCTCGAAGTCAAAGACATTCTTACTTCCTGTCTCTGGGAGGCTAATTATAGACACAGACCCTTCAGTCAGTAGACTTTCCATGGCCAGCAAACAACAAGCCCTTCCCTCAAGGTCCAGGCTAATATTCAAAATACACAGAGAGGATGGAGTTCGAGAGATGATTCTGTCCATAAAGTGCTTGCTGCACAAGGATAAGGGTTCATACACACACAAAATAAAGCATGGTGACATACATGTAATCCCAGCTGGGCATGGTCACACACATGTAATTCCAGCTGGGCATGGTGACATACATATAATTCCAGCTGGGCATGGTGACACACATATAATCCCAGCTGAGCATGATTGCATATATATATATATATATATATATATATATATATATATATATATATATGTGTGTGTGTGTGTGTGTGACTATATTGACTATATATATATATATATATATATATATATATATATATAAGGATAAGGGTTCATACACACACAAAATAAAGCATGGTGACATACATGTAATCCCAGCTGGGCATGGTCACACACATGTAATTCCAGCTGGGCATGGTGACATACATGTAATATGTATATAGTCAATATAGTCACAGTTAGGCATGTCTATACACACGCAGTCCAAGAATTGGGGATGTAGAAACAAGGGGATCCCTGAGACTCACTGGCTAGCCATCCTGTCAGACTTGGTGAGTTCTAGGCCAATAAGGGACTATATCTCTAAAATAATATGTATAGTTCCTGAGGAATGACATCTGAGGTCAGCCTCTAACTTCTTCATTAATTCTTATATGCATGCATGCATGCACACCTGCACACATAGGAACACACACACGCACACTCAGAAAAATCTCTATTCACAAAATACAAAATGAGACAATATCTAATAATCTTCAGTTATTAAACAGTAAGACTGAAAGACAGAAATCTCATCTCTCATGGTACCACTTTTTCCTCCGGGGAGAGCAATTTTCCTGCTCTCACCATCTCTGGTTGTGTCTTCCCAAGCAAAAGTCTATCAGGGATTCATACTGTCCCTGGTTTTCCTAAAAGGTCACTGAAGCAGTAGAAGTTTCCTAATGAGGAAGTTAATTAGTTCTCAAAGCCTTTCCATCCCCACTGATTGGTTAGATAATTACCACACCGCCCCATCCCTGAAGTGCAAAATACTGAAGTGTATGCATGCTTACTGCTACAGGACAGCATGCCCTGCTTTCCTAACTCACCACACAAGCTGAGGAATACTCAAAATAAAACTTCTAGTCATCACCCTGCCCAGTGTTAAGGCACCACAGCTAGACGTGTTTGACAGGGATTTTTAATTCACTGAAAGAAAATAACTTAGTGTTATATAGGGGTCTTTGTACAGCTTATCAGGCTGTGGACTGCACAAATTGCAGCCCGGCTGCTTTAATGAAGCCTCCTTACCACTGGAATACACAGCCCACATCAGCAGCCATCCAGGATGGGAGCTGAGTACAAAGCTCATTTTTCATTGTCAGCGGCTCCCTGTGATGGAGAAGATACTCTACATTCAGAGTGGGCCTTTTTCTCTGAGACCCACCCAAGCATAGACGCACACCCCTCTCCTGGAAGATAAGTTATTAAAAGATGTACATTTTTGAAAGAAGCCTCCTCTGTATGGAACATCAGTGTCAACAAATGAAGGGGGAGGGAAGCAAAAGGGACAGGGATGGGGAACACTCGAGAGAGGGGGGGCAGCCAGCCCCGGGTGCTGTGGAGGAAGGATCAATGCCTGTGTCAGGGGCAGCGATAAGACACACTGAGCTTATCAAAGGCTGAGGCAATGGTGACAGAGTTCACATGTGGAAGAAAGATAAGGGGAGCCTGCTTTTCCTCTTCCTCTCCCCTCTCCCCTCTCCCCAAAGACCCTGCTTTAATTTTGCACTCTGTATGCTGTTTTACATCCTGACAGGGACCACCTCGCTCCCGTTCAATGCCTTTCCATAGATTGCCATAAATGTTTCCAAGAGACATCAACTAACACGTGCTTTCCTGATGCTATTTGGGAGAAAGAATGTAGGATTTGGTGTTGGAGATCCAAAGTATATCAGAATGTTCCAGAAAATATTCTGATCACCCGAGAAGGAATGGCGAACCAGTGGAGCTAAAACCTGGACAGCAGCGACATTTTTGGCTCCATCACAAACACAGTCTTTGTGGCTGTGCATAAATCATATGACCTCCCAGGCCTGGAGTCTCGCCTACAAAATGTGGAGTGGTGTCATCATCAGTAATCTTTCTACCTAGGTTCTAGAAAAATCTACCCTCTGTCCTATTGATAATACATCAATTACCATTAGATTGCACTACGCTGGTTGTGTAATGCCATAGCGAAAGCTGGGTCTGAAGCAATAGGCGTTTATCCCTCATGTTTTGGGACTGGGAAATCCAAGATGAGATTGCCAGTTTGTCCAGATTCTGGTGAGAATTCTTTCAAGCTTGCAAACAACTACAGACTCACTTGGTCATCACAGGGCAAAGAGAGGAAGGGTTGAGTCTCTACTCATAAGGACACTAGCCACATCATGGTGCCCCACCCACATGTCTTCATCTACACCTACTTATCTGCCAAAGGCCATACTCTTAGTTCCATCACATTGGAAAGTAGGGGTTCAACACATTAATTTGTTGTACTGTACATTCCCCAAGGAAAAAGCAATCCTTTGGCTCACAGTATTCGAGATGTCAGTCTGTCATGGTAGAGAAAGCACAGCAGAGCAAAACAGTTTATGTTATAGCATCCAGGAGGCAGACATAAGGAGGATGGCCCTCTGTTAGTCTTCTTTTTCCTTTATATTTTTTAGGTTCCCAGCCCATGTGACAGTGCCTCCAACAACTAAGGGATAATCCCTCCTCAATTAATCCTCTCTGGAAACATCCTCACATATGCTCAGAAATACCCCTCAATAATCTCTTAGGTGATTTTAAATCTAGTCACATTGACAATGAAGACAAAACACCCCAGATAGATACACAATTCAGTCCATGGTGAAGACAAAACCCAGATGGATACACAGTTCAGTCAATGGTGAATAGAAAGGCTTCCTGAAGATCTTTCTATAAAATACAGATGTTTCTAAAATGCAGATGAAAAGTGGGGACTTTGATGTGTCTTTATCCTACTCTCTCTGGCTTAGTAGTTGTTTGTACTGCTTCCTACTCCCCTCACGCTGGTCAGGGGCATGCTTGTACCTTTGCTCATGATGCTATGTGGATGGTCTCACCTTCTCACTCTAGCTTCTGGTTTCCTTGATCCACAGTCAAAGTCACTTTCTGACACTTTATTCATACCTGAGAAGAAACCTAGCCCAGACTTGCCAAGAAATGGATCACTTTCTTCTCTGGTGCAAGGCTCTTTTATATTCTGCCCTGATAGCTGGAAGAGGCTGCCCAGGTCTTAGAAAGATCCTAACAGGTTGGGCTAAGTTCAGGCTAAGACGGAACAAGATCTGCAATTGATTAGTGTTGTCTATTGTGGGTACCACTTAGGAGAGGACAGTTAGCATATCACAGTCTTGTGGTCTCTAACATCTAAAGCTTTGGAATTGGTGTCCCACATTGGTGTACCTCAGAGTGAGCTAGAAGGATCGTCTAGTTCTTGTAGCTATGGTGTTTTATTTTGTGATGATGATTAGCATGACTCCAGAAAACTTGTAGAAATACTTCAGTTAACCATAGATTATGCAAGCCCCTCTCAATGCTTCAGATATGGAAGAACAAGACCAGAAAAAGCTGGTCTCTTGCCTTAGGGTGTCATTTTCTGAGTGTGTGTGTGTTTTTTTTTTTAATTTAGCAATTATGCATTTTTGGAATTTTCTATGCATCTGGTTTTTAATAAAAATCACCCACATTTAGGTTCCATGAAATGTTTCAATAGACAGACACAAAGTTCATGATTGCTGCCACCAAATAAATTGACATATTCACCTCCTCTTCACTGTAACGTCTTTGTGTGCATGATGCTACTGAAATGGTCCCGACACACACACCTACCCAGCAGAAAGTCAAATAAAAACAAAAGAGGCAGGAAGATTCACAAAGAGGAAGCGGCGCCCTCATCACAAGATGGCATTTAGAATAATGTAGAAATTCAAAACCCACACTAAACAACTGTACAGTGCATTTCTGCAGTCTAATGTTATAGCGTTCTCATATGTTTGCTGTGATTGCAAGCTGGGAGCTTCAGAGAGCTCACGTGGCATTCAGGTACTCCAAATGGCTGGGGTCACAGGATCTTCTCTGTCTCCGCTTTGGCATCACACAGTTTATGTCTTCAGAACTACAGCACAATGGCTTTCTAACTGCCATCTAGCACAGAAATGGTTTTCTTTCTCAGGTACAATGGGACTTCCTATGTGTATGAGGGGGTCGTGCCTGGGTCACCGGGGCACAGAAATGGAGACAGGCAGATGTCTCCCTGTGCCACCACCTGGGAAATAGTGGAAAGCAGCACCTCGTGGCCCTCTTACCCAGACATTCATAATGAAACCAAGAACAGGGGTGAGACCTAGTAGGATGGGGCCAGAGACACGGAGGTGCCAACTGCCCATTCCTCTGAAGATGGCATGTCCTTATTCCTCAATTGGAGCACATTGGACTCATTCACAAGAGCAAAATCTTACATTATTTTTTTTTTACCATATAGAAGACAGCTTTCTCAAAAAAGTAAAATAAAAAATAAGCCTACCTATTTACTAAGAGCAATAAGAACAAAACCAGAAATTGCCCCATGACAGACATTTTGTATAGACAGCCTATAGTTTGGTAACTCTCCCAATTACCCTAAAAAGGGAGGATCATTATTTCAATTCTGGAAAGCAGATGTGTTAACAACTAAAATGATTGACATGAGGCTAGGGAGATGTTCAGACCTTCAGAGAGCTCGGTGATCCCACAGAGGACCAGGGCTCAGTTGCCAGTATTCACATCAGGTGGCTCCTAACCACTGGGAACACCAGTTCCAGGGCATCTGATGCCCTCTTCTGAACTCTGCAGGCACTACATACATACAATTAAAAAAAAGTAAAACTAAGTTTAAAAACTGCAAAAGTGGATCTGAAGCTAACCACATCCACAAGCGGCAAGGCAGAAAGAGGGTCTGAGCTCTGGGCTATGTGAAGCCCACAAACTACAGCCTTAAACCTTAAGCCACCTTTGGGAAAAAGATGGAAACTGAGAATCCCCACCCACTGTTATCTAGAGAGAATGTAAAATGGCTCTGACACTTCAGAAAATAGATTTAGCTGCTTCTGAGAATGGTAAGATTGCTTGTTTGGTTTGTTGGTTAGTTGGTTGGTATTTTTTGTTTTGGGTTTTAGTTTTGGTGTGTGTTCTTGTTGTTGAGATAGGGTTTCATGTATCTTAGTGTGGTGGTTTGAATGAGAAATATCCCCCATAGATCCCTGTATTTAAATACTTAATCCCAGGTGGGTGGCACTGTTGAGAAAAGTTTAGGAGATGCAACCATAATGGAAGAAGTACACTGGGGTTCAGTGAATTTATAGCCTCACCACCTCCCTCTCTCCTTTACTTTGCCCCTGCCCCGCTACTGCCATGCCTGTCACTGATGGATTCTTATCCCTCTAGAACTGCAAGCCAAAATAAACTCTCTATTCCTTAAGTTGCCTTTGGTCATGGTGTTTCATCACAGCAACAGAAAAGCAACCAGTACATCCCAGCTTACCACAAACCCACTGTGTAGCTGAAGATGTCTTTGAACTTCTGACCCTCCTATCTCTACATCCTGAGTGCTGGGACTGCAAGTGTAGATCACTACAACAGGTTTATGATGCTCTGAGGATGGATTCAGGGCTCAGTGCATGAACCCAACATAGGAGCTAGGAAAGGGAAAGAGTACCAGATAGCTGAGCTAAACTAAGAAGTATTGAATCATGACCCAGCAACCAAGTTCTGGGTAGAAAACTGATTGTTCTTCTCATTGCTGTACACAAATAATTGAAAAGAAGCAACTTAAGAAAGACAGGAGTTTGGTTTTTTTTTTTGTTTTGTTTTGTTTTGTTTTGTTTTTTCAGCTTAAAATTCAAGGACACAGTCCATGGTAGCAGAGATGCCATAGCAACAGGAACATGAGGTGGCTTGTTACACTGCATCCCCCTGCACAAAGTAAAGAAAAGACAGGAAGTGAGACCAGGGTATACAACCTCAAGCCTGCCCTAGTGCTGGAGTTCCCTCAACACCACCCCATATCTTATAGATTCCACATGCTTCCCACACAGCACTAGCAGAGGGGAAGGGAAGGATGGAATTCTCCATATTTGGAAAGATAGAGCCTGTGGGGCAGGAGCACTTTGTAATTCACAGACACATTTCTTATGTTGTAGCTTGGGGACACATGGCTAGGGACAGGGAGCTTTCTGAGATGCCCTTTCTAAAGACACTAACTCAATTTATAAGTCCATCTCCTCGTCACTGAAAACCTCTCAAAGGCCTCACCTACAGTCACCTTGAGGTTGGGATTCCAGCTATGGATTGGAAGAGAAGGAACACAGTGAGTCGACAACATTGAGTTACAGAAGACTGAGTAGCTGATGGCTATGATCTCATGGGGAGGGTACCTCAGCAGACACTCCTCTCTGTCAAAGAACATTAATTATATGGAAATAAGGACTGTGACACAGTAACTCTGCTGAAATGAAAACAAGAAAATAAGTTTACTAGTTAAAGCAAAGGATGTATCCCTACCTACTGGCTCTGCTGGCTCTCCCGCAGGCTTGCTATGATGGATAACAAGATGAGGGAAAGGGCCAAGGGAAGACCCTGACCACCAGCCAGCAAGGCACTGTGCCTGACATCTCAGGAGGAACCTAGTCCCACCATGAGTGAGTATGAGGGTGAAGACTCCCCAACCAAGTTCCAAGATGAGCACTGCCAAGCAGCACCTCCACTGCGGCCTATGAGAGGCCAAGCACAGACTTCAGCTAAGCCCTTCTCAGACCCCTACACCAAGCAGGCTACTGGTACATTGGGGACTCATTTTTACATAAAAAGATGCCGGGAAATACCCAGGCACATCATTTTGAGAACCCAAACTCTTCCCTTCTCCACATTCTAAAATGCTATTTGTCTCCTTCTGCTTTGAGATGCTTTGAGCTTTTTCCTTTTAATTCTGTTTGGGTTTTTATTTTTTCCTTTCTTTCTTTCTTTTTACCCAAGCAGATGCTTACTGAATCTGGGCATTTCTTATGTTCACTGGGACAGTCTTGACAACCATTGTTACTGCTAACAATTAATTATTAATCGGGAGTTGTGTGACAACCACAACTCTGAGCATTATAAGTGTCATCTCATTTAAGCCTCATGACAACCCAAAGGGAGAGCCAGCTATCATTGAGATGTAAGGACTCTTGTTTTCCCTCTCCGTTTCCCTCTCCCTCCTCTCTCTGTCTCTCTGTCTCTGTCTCTGTCTCTCTGTCTCTCTGTCTCTCTCTGTCTCTCTGTCTCTCTCTGTCTCTCTCTGTTTCTCTGTCTCTCTCTCTCTCCAACTTACTCCCATCTCCAACCCCTCTCCTCCTTCTCTTTCTTCTCCTTTTTTCTTCATCTTTCAGAATTGGAGACTGAGTCTAGGGCCTGGTATTATCACTGTACTGTCTCAAACAGCCAATTCCCAGTATGACACAGAGATCTTTTAGTATCTATGAAAGCTTAGGCTTTATAGCTTAGGCTTGTTCCCATCTAGTTCATATAACTTAATTAACACTGTCTACACTGGTCCACATTTGTCGAATGGCCTTGTTACCTCTCACTATGTCTGGATACATCAGACTTTCTCCATGCCTGACTGACATATCCCCCCTCTAACACTATCTTTCAATTCTTCCCATGGTTCCTATCCCTACCCAGATGTCCTGCCTTTCCTCTCTTGTCCTGGTATAAGCTGTCAGCTCTTTATTAAACCAATCAGAAGGTGATGCAGAAGAATGTTTACAAAATACGATGCAGGTGCTGAGCAATTAGAATAACAATACCAGAGTCCAGACAGTACTCAGTACTTGATGGTGATGGCACAGAAATCAACATCTGAATAATACAAAGAGATTACCCCAACTTCACATGTGCTAGTCATCTGCTCTACCATTCAGTTACATCCTCAGCCCTTTCAATTTTATTTTTTCTTTTCATACAAATTTGTACTAACTTGTTCCTGCTATCTTTGAAATTTTCTGTAGTATAAAATGGCTTCAGACTTGCGATTCTTCTGCCTTAGTTTCCAGTGACTGGGATAACCGACCTTCTTGTCTGGACTGTCTAGGTTGTCTACCCAGAACTAGTTAGTTGTAAAGCCAGGGTATTAACCTGGAGAGTAAATCTAATACCATGTCACTTGTGCCCATGGCTGGGCAGAGCTGCAGTGGGAGTGAATGAAATGAGAAAGAATGGGGCAGGTTCTTGGTAGGGGATGGCCGCCAAGACTGAGGTCTGGAAGAGAAAATCTAGGTATGCATTTGAGGTACCTAGTCAGATGTCAATGACTTGAAGACCATTGAGGGTGTGTGGGTGTGTGCTGCTGTCTCAGAAGAGTAGCATAAGGTTCAAGTGAACCAAAGAACCCTGGGACATTTCTAGGGAACAATAGGAATCAGGGTAGCCTGGTCTGGTCCAGCTAATATCTGATATGTTGATGCTTGTCCTTCTTTGCTTCTGTTTTCCTGGGGCCAGATGTGCTTCCTGTGCCTTTTGCCTGCTTCCTTCCTGCAGCAACCCCCAGAAACCAGACACAAGTATTCACCGTGAAACCCATTGACCTAAGCTGGTCAAGCTCAATCCTTAGTCTGCAGTAAGTTCTTCTAGGACTTGTAAAGAGTAAACAGATGCTCAAACATCTGTACTCCCTAATGAAAGTTGGTTCTGGATGTAAGTGTCTTGAAGAAGAAAAACAACAAGAAGTCAACCTGGAGCGTCCAGGTCGAGTGAATTGCTCTTTGTTTCATTTCACAGCACAATGTCCCTTCCTAGGCTAAGGCTAATGGCTCTGCTTCCATACCCAACAGGTTCCACTAGAGAAAAGAATCTAAGTAAACAAGAGGTGTTTCAAAACCATATGAACATCTGTGTGTTAGATGTACATTTGTGCATAGTTTATATCTCACACTAAGATTCACAAACTGTGACACACAATCCAAGAGCTTTTTGCTTATTTCTTTGACTATTTTTTCATCTTTTAAAATTATGTTCAGAAATACATAATGAGGTTTCCCACCATCCACCTTCAAGTGTTCATCTCAGTAGTATCAAACATACTTGTCATGTTATGCTGATGGGTTAGAGTGCTCTAAAATGAAACAGAGAAAACAGCTAGTTCATTCTGGAGAGCCTGAGAATTGTCTAGCTGCTCAGTCCACTAGGCTGGATGTCTCAGCAGTCTCAAGCTGTCATTGATGACCTGGATAATTCCTGGAGAGATGCTGGTTTATATCTGTACTGGATCCCCAAAAGGCCAGTTCAAATATCAGAAGAAGGAACATGGAAGACACGGATAGATGGACTTGCCAGTGTGAGTACAGGCAAGGAGATAGAAAAGTAAGTTCCCTTATTCCATGTCCTGTTCTTGGCTGCTACCAGAAGGTACAGCTCACTTTTAAAGTCAGTCTTACTACATCAAACAGTCTGATGAAGAAAGTCCTTCACAGGAGCCCAGCAATTTATATTTTAAAGTTGATTCTATTCCCAATCAGACTGACTAGCAAGATTAGCCCCTAAAGCAACCAAGACCACCATCTATCACTCATCTTGCAAACACCAAAAGTCCATGGCTATTAGTAAATAACACACCATCCTCTGAGCACTAAAAGCCACCATTTTGCTGTCTCTCTGTGAGCCTGATCACTTTGGATACTGCTGTATATGAAATTATGCGGATGTGTGCCTTTTTGTGGCTCAGTTATTTTGTTTAACATAATATGGTCAAGGTTGACCCATGCCACAATGTATGTCATAGTTCCCTTCCATCTTAAATGCTAAGTAATACTCCTGTACCACATTTGTTTATCCATGTGTCCATTGATGGATGTTTAGTTGCCTCCACATTTTAGCTTTTGTGAACAATGCTGCTATGAGTCCAGGCACAAAAACCCTTGTTCAGGACTGTTCTCTACCATCAAGCCAAAGAGGAAGAAGACTTTGTAACATATGAAAAGAAATTGAAGTTCAGGTTGCAATATGTAGAGATAAAGTTCTATTGGCGCTTCCCATACCTGTTTGCAGACTCTCTCCAGTGGTTTGCACATGCAGGACAGAGACTGTACAGACCATAGAGTCTAAATCAGCTCCCAATATGCTTTGAATATTGATCGTCTCTCACTAGCTCAAGTGTTGAGTGTTTGGCCCCCAGTTAGTGTGTGCTTATTTTGAGACATGGTAGGAATTTTGGGAAGAGAAGCCTATCTGAGAAAAATGGGAGGGATCTATCTCTCTCTCTCTCTCTCTCTCTCTCTCTCTCTCTCTCTCTCTCTCTCTCTCTAGCTCACTCACTCTCCCACATCCTTGCTGTCTCACTTTCCAGCTTGCACACTACCTACCTGCTTCCTACACTCCATAAGGTGAACATTCTCTGTACCATGTTCTCATCACCAAGATATTCCACCTTACCAAGACCCAGAACAATGGAGCTGGCCATGCACTAAAGCCTTGAAAGCCTTGAGCTGCTGGGCAGTGGTGACGCACACTTTTAATTCCAGCACTTAGGAGGCAGAAGAAGGGGGATTTCTGAGTTCGGGGCCAGCCTGGTCTACAAGATGAATTCCAGGACAGCCAGAGCTATACAGAAAAACCCTGTCTCGAAAACCCAGAAAAAGAAAAAGAAAAAGAAAGCCTTGAACTTTGTCCTTTTAGGTTGTCCACACAGGTCTGGGCCATAGTGATGCCTATCAGACTGACACAAGCTACTCTCTGACCTTTTAAGGAAATGTTGCTCAGGTCTTTCCCACCAGAAATCACCTGCTTTTTCATCTTTAATGTTTGCTAGATCTCACTGTATGATGTATATTTTATCACTCTTCATTCTTTAGGAGCTTGACTCTAAGGATTATGAATTACAAACATCATGCTGGATATCCTTAAAAGCTTAACATCCAACATATAATTTCATTTTTCTGATGTGTGTGTACATGTATACTTGTGTTATGTACAAGTGTGTGTGTGTGTGCGTGTGTGTGTGAAAGAACAATCACAGAGATCATTCCTCAGACACCATCTACATTTTTTGAAACAGGTTCCTTCACTGCTCCAGAACTTGCTAATTTATCCAGACTAGTGAGCACAAATCCAGCAGTCTCCTTCTCAGGCTGGCTTGTTACCATGCTTGGCTTTTATTTATTTATGTATTTACTTATTTATTGCATGAGTTCCAGGGATCAAACTCATGTCCAACTGAGATACCTCCCTAGTCTGACATCTAAATTCCTCACTGTTATCTCACTCCTACCCACACACATATACACCAAGACAAGCACCTATCAAACAGAGCATCCCCGTCTGCATATTTTATTGGTCCCAGAGTAGAGAGGGAAAACAGCATCAATTGGTTGCTTTGGCCAAATACATCTTCAAAATGTAAATTGAAAGCAAAATTAGAATCCTGTCCAAAAACCAAACACAGCTCAGACAAAAGGACTGGAATGCCAGGAAATCCTGCATCGTTTAGCAGAGAAAACCATCCCCAGCATGGCCCTTTCTGGGCATATCTGTCTACCCTGTCTCCCTTTTCCTTGGCAATTTGAGTTATGTTTAGCAACCATTCCCCGAGATAGTATATTCCTCTGTGACAAGATTTAATTAAACTTCCTGCAAAAATAATTAGCAAGGCACTCTTAAAAGATGGTTTGAAAACACCAGAGTGATACCAAGGAGCAAATAGAGTTAACACTGTCATCAGAGATCAAAGCCATCAGGAAATGTGAGTGAAGGTTTAACCTCCAGCTGCTGCCTAATGAAGGAGTACACACCAGAACTGTGATGCTCTCCCTCTCGGGTCCTATTTGACATGGAAAATACCCAGAGGACGGTTTAAAATGGTAAATTTCTATTAATTACATAGCAAAGAATATTCTCTTCATAATTTATTACTCATTGTGAAGCTTGGGGAGGGGGGACTGTAACTGCCTTTTACTACAGCCATCCTCCAATGTTTTCCTCCAGTCAGTGCACCCTTCTGCAGCACAGCCCTTGATACAGCTTCCTTCAGCTGTCCTGGCACAGGGGACCAACATGATGCTTAGAGGATGGAGATGAGGATGGAGTAGAGAGTCCCCACAAAGCCAAGAGAGGGACTGGAACAAGTTATCGAGTTGGAACAATGAACGCCACACTCTGGGCATGTGGCCTTTTCCTCCCTAAGTTGCATGATCAGCTATGCATCGCTATGGTCCACCTGCTCCACAGACATCACCATGGTCCTCCCGTTCCATGGGCATAGCCATACTCCACGTGTTCTATACATATCACTGCGATCTCCCTGTTCCATGGGTATCACCGTGCTCATGATTCTCACCATACCTACTTATTCCAGGGGATTCATCATGTTGTACCTATTCTGGGGTAGGACCATGGTCCATGTGTTTATTGTGTATTATGCATATTCCTCTCCTCTTTACATAGTTTGAACAGTTGTGAAAAGAATAACAAAAGATATAATACTCCTAATGGTAAATGTGCTGATTCTGTACAGTAACCACATTCTTATCTTTCATTCATTGCATGTATGTGTGCTAGAAAGATGTGCTTGTACATCTAGGCATGTGAGTTTGTGGGTAGCGTGTATACATATGTGTGCATGAGTGGAGAGACAAGGGCCTATATCAGGTGTCATTGTTTAGAAGCTATGCACGCTCGTTTGGTTTTGATCTAGTGTTCACTGATTTAACTAGGTAGGCATATTAATCAGGGTCCTCTAGAGTAACAGAATTTATAGGATATACATATATGGGGATTTATTAGAATGACTTAAAGGCTGCAATCCAACTAATCCAGCAATGGCTGCCTGTTAACAGAAAGTCCAAGAATCCAGTAGTTGCTCAGTTCACAAGGCTCGATGTCTCAGTGGTCTTCAGTATACACAGGAATCCCAAAGTCAGTGAGGGGATGGATGTGCTCACAAGGCAATGGCAAGCAGGCAAAGAGGGAAAGTTTCCTTCTTATATGTTTCTATATAAGCCTCTAGAGGAAGGTGTGGCTCAGATTAAAGGTTTATATTCCTGCCTCAGTTTCTATATGAAAGACATGTGTCTCCTTACCTCAGAAATTCGGATTAGAAGTGGATTCACCAACTTCAAACAGAGCCAAAAAAAAAAAAAATCCTCACAGGTTTGCCCTCCATGTCTGGATTCCAATTAATTCCAGATGAAGTCAACTTGACAACCAAGAATAGCTATCTCATCACCCTTGAGAGGTGTTGCAGGTGTGGTTGCTGTGTCACATATGTGTCAGTAGGTGGCAGAGAGGAGAGAGGCTATGTCCACACTCAGTGTTCTGGCCTGTGAACATCCGAATGATGAGTAGCCCAACATCTGAAAAAACCTAGCCTGAGATGACCACCAGTCCAGCTCTACACAGGCCTGTTTGGGCTCCCAAGGTGGGGAGGGAGCCAGGGACTAGAAGAGCATCACCTGGGACTGTGGGCCTAAGAATACAGGCTAAGCCACATGACCCCTGCCTCGTGTTATAATGTACAAGCAGGGTACAGCACTCCTGAGACAACCCCAAACACTCAGAGACTCTGGGTGCCACTAGGAGGAGCAAGTAAGTGTTGGAGAAATGAAAGAGAAAGAGAAACAGGAGGATGTGGGCACAATGAAGAGAGGCAGAACTGGAGAGTCGACGGTAGTGAGGAACAGCCTGATGTGAGTAGCCAATAATGCTGCCAGGGACCAGGGTGAGGGCCTGGCCTATGCTGTCACCTGGGCCATATCTGGGTCTGTGGCCCTGTAGCAGCAGGAGTCTGTTACTATCAAAGGCCAGGAGGTCATCCCTGGTCTGGATTGCTATCCAGGAAATGTGTAAAGGCTGAGCATGTAAATGTGGAAGGGCTGAGCAGAACTGGCTCTACCTCTCACTTGGGCATTGTGAGAGAGCAGGCTCTGGGGGCATAAAATCAGGAGGGCTGACTTTGCTCCTAGTCAGTTGCAGTAATTGGAAGAACAAGCCCCACACATCATGCAGAAAACACAGTAGAGTTGGCTCTGGTAGCTGGAGTTGTGGGTGAGCCAGCACAGGGGTGTGAGAGTGGGAGAGCTAGCCCTGACACTTGTCTGATGCGTGGTGACACAGGCAAGGGAAAGACTCCCCTCCCTACCTCCATGCCTTTCCACCTCTGACAGGTGGGAGAGATGGCCCTGGGGTCAGGAAAGCAGGAGAGTAGGCCCAGCACCTCACCTGGGCAGCATAGGACCAGAGCTGATTCTGGACGTGGGAGTTGTCAATGAGTCAGCCCAAAGGGCATGAGCATAGGAAAACTGACCCCAATCCTTGTCTGCTGTGCAGTGGCACAAGCAAGGGAAAGATGCCTTCCTTCCCTCCCTCAGAACTCACTACCTACCTCAGGTGGAAGAGATGGCCCCTGGGTAATGAGAGTGGGAGAACTGGCTATGTCCCTCACAGGAGAGCAGGCCTGGTACCTTGCCTGGGCAGCAGTGTGGAGCTAGGCCTGGTTTTAAGAATTTTGGATGAGCCAGCACTGAGGGCATGAGAGCAGGAGAACTGTCCCACTGAGCGGCCAGTGTGAGAGCAGGGGGAAAAGTGTGAGAGCTTGCCCTGGTGGTATGAGTATGGGAGAACTGGTGGACTGATCCAGCTCAGATACCTCTCAGACCCAGATCTAGGGCTTTGAATTGGCACATTCCAACACCTATCTTATCAATGAACTACTAGAGTGTGTGAAGGGGTAGTCCTAAAGATCCAAAGCTATAGGATCTTCATGACTTGGGACAACAACAAGATGTCCAAGAGGAGTTTCCCAGTGAGGTTGCAGTATTAATAGTGTGACAGAAGCCAGAGAGCTCGGACCAGACCAATGAGTCACTGCAATGAATATTTGTAAGCCAGGTAATGTGGACAAAAGTGTGTACTCTGGGGCACCTTGTGACACACTACAGCTTCCACAATAAAGCATTTCTCCTTTGTTGGGGAGGGGGGTTTGTGAGGGTGGAGGGTGCCTGCAAGGGGAGGGGGAGATAAGTGAGGTTCGGGTACATGATGTGAAATTCACAAAGAACCAATAAAACGTTTTTAAAAGGAAGAGCAATCACAGAAGGCTATCAGTGAACCTGTGACCCGCAGGACTAGCCTTTCTCTGCTTTCCCACCAGGGAGGTTACATGCTGAGCCACCATACTCACTCTCCTACATCATTTCTGAGGCTCAGACTCAGCGCCTTCACACGATCGTGAGCCTTCTAGTTTTCTTTTCTTCTTTTGAGTGGAGAACTTTTCTATAGATTAGACAGCAGAGACATTGATAAACAACTTCTTTTTTTTTTTCTTTGATGATCTTTACGGATTAGCAGAAATTTAGATGGCTCAGCATTAAAGGCTAGGCTCACAACCAAAAATTTCCATGGCTTCCATATATCCACTCCCCAGATCTTGGAGTGGAAGAACAAGGCGATTCTGGCTATTCAGCAGTTAATAGACGAACATGGTTGTCTACATTTCTTTTTCGAAGGCCTTCAATTAAATATCATCCTAATTGTTTTTCCTGTGGGAACATGTTTGTAAGAGTTTGTTTACTCTTTGGAGAGGGAGGTTAAACTACTTTCTACATAATAGTGGCCAAAAATATTCATTCAAATTTCTTCTCAGAAAAACCCGATTGTCATTGTTCTAAATGAGATACTTTATATTGAATATTTAAGCAGCTATGTGTTCAGCTAGTTGCAAAGTATCTTTGAAGTCTGTATCATTACTATCTCCGTGAATTTAAAAGCTGCAGAGTTTCTTAGGTTTGAAATTTTCTTTTTGGATCTTCTCTTCCCATACCCAATATACCTCTCTGTTTCCACCTAAATTACTCTCTCACATCTCACCAACATTAATTAGACCACTGACCAATGATGTGAGTTTCTTCCTAAATCCCGATCCTCCAAACTCTAATGACCCACACTCTAAATATGTCAATGAAGCCTTCAACAGCCCAGCGGACCTTACTGTCTTAGGTAAGCCCAGTGGGTTATTTACAGTCTTAGTTGGGCTTGTGTTGCTGTGATAAAGCACCATGACTGAAAGCAAACTGGGGAGGAAAGGGTATCTTCAGCTTATACTTCCACCTCACTGTACATCATCGAAGGAAGTCAGGCCAGAACACAAGGCAGAAACCTGGAGGGCAGAAACTGAAGCAGAATTCATGGAGGAATACTGTTTACTGGCTTGCTCCTCGTTGCTTACTTAGCCTACTTTCTTATACAACTCAAGACCTCCTACAGGGGTGGCACCAACCCCCATGGGTTAGGACCACCCATATCAATCATTAATTTAAAAAATATTCTACAGACTGACCTATAGGCAATTTAAATAAAGACACTCTCTGAATTGCAGTTCCTCTTCCCAGATACCATGGTTTATATCAGGTTGACAGAGAAAACAAAACCAAACAAAAGAACAATAAAAACTAGCTATACAAACACCATTGCCCTAAGCACTAGGCCTTTTGGAAATGGTGGCTTCTATAAAAACTAGTGGCCTAATGAAGCAGCCCACACCTCCCAGTTCTTAGTTCAAATTCTATCTCTTACAAAGAGAGATGGCAGGGCTGGAGAGCCAGCTTGGTGACTAGAGGCAACTGCTGAGCAAGCATGGAGACCTGCATTTGGATCCTCAGCACCCGTGTAAAATGATAGATGTGGCTACGCATGGCCCTGTCAGCCCAGAATTGTGGTGCTCAGAGAGAGAAGTATCGCTGAGGCTAGCTCCAGATGCAGTGGGAGATCTTGACTGAAATAAATACAAGGGACAGTGACAGCACAAGCACTCCAGATCCTCCTCTGGACTCTACACAGGGGCAGGGGTGTGCCCTCACAGACCAACACACATAAGAGAAGTGAGAGCTTATCAATTGATGTGATTTATCTTTCCAAGTCATGAAATACTAATCACTCCTCTCAGTGGGTGACTGTGGGGATTAAACACACTTGATACACCAGAACCCCCCAAGGGAACGTGTAGCATAAGCCAGCAGTACATGAAGCTCCCACTGCTCTTGGTGTTTCCAACAGTGCAAAGCTTCCGTTAACTGAGTCCCATCTCTTACTGCTGCTGTGCTGTTCCCATCTCTTACTGCTGCTGTGCTGTAGCCAGATAAACCAAATTAACCTCCGGCCACTCGTTGCCTTTAAATCTTGATTTCAACAGTGCCCAGCCAAGATTCTCTCATCCACTCAACTCTCTTTTAATATGTCTGCTAATTTTTTTTCTTAAATAGGGTTAGATTGTTTTCTACCCAAAGGGCTCAGCAGAGAAAATAGGCATGAGGAGAAATTTGTTTTAGCCATTAATGATGTCTCTCATGCTTCCGGTGACCTAAGTGGCTGCCCCACGCTGACCATTCTCACCTCTCATCTGAGCCCAGGTTTCCTTTAATTTTAATAGAAACAGTACTGGGTCAACCCCTCACAGCCTGTGACCTCCCCCAACAAAACAAGACCCCAACACAGGACTCGAAAGTTCAGAGAGCTTCCATGTGCAATTTAAAATAAATTCTCACAGAGGTGCTACAGTCAGCACTCAGAATTTGTCTCCAAGTGATTTGCATGCTCCAAGCAATATTCTCCAATGCTTTGGCCCCATTGGGAAGTGATTTGCATTCAGGGAGGAAAGGCTAATATTCCAGTCTTAGCAATTATTGAAACACAACCAGTCAGTACTCCAATAAATTATCCTAACCCAATTACTAAAAACATCGCAAAACATTGCTGTGTGCTCAGGGCCAGTCTGCCCAGGAGCCTGTATTGGTGGGGTAATTAAAAGCACACCAGCAAGGGCTTCTGCTCAAATATTTGGGGGAGTTTTGTGTCATTTGAATTAGTTCTCTCAGACACAAAAAGAGAATTCTGTTTACTCCTTGCTTTCTGCACTTCTGTTCTCCCCAGTCTCTTCCCACTCCTGGCACCTACAGTCTTTCCAATTGATTCCAATCACACCAGACAAAGTGCCTATGCAATCACATATACACACAGAGAAACACACAGCTTGCTCTCCCTTATTTCTTTAAAGCAAGTGCTGTTAAAAAAAAAAAAAAGCTCACTAAATGAGCCTGGAGACCTGCGTTCAAGTCCCTAGCACCCAGGTAAAAAGCCAACTGTAGCCACATACATACCTCTAACCCCACTGCTGTGGAGGCAGAGGCAGGAGGATCCCTCGGGCTTGCTGTCTGAGAGACAACAATCAGACAGGATGTGTCCTCCTCTGACATTCATGTACCCATATACATGTGCATTTACACCACACACACACACACACACACACACACACACACACACACACACACACACACAGAGAGAGAGAGAGAGAGAGAGAGAGAGAGAGAGAGAGTGGGGGGGGGGCAAAAGCAGACTTTATCGTGTTTTATATCTTACAAGGTCAGGAACACTCACATTTCAGGAATTCATCCTACAGTAATACCCCAGGGGTTTTTGACAAGGGTAAAAAGATCAAGTGTTCCAAAACCTCTCAAGTACACAAAATTGATAAGTGTCAAAGCCAAGGTCAAACTCAGGTCTGATCATTCCAAGTTTCCCCGACCTCTGCTGCCCAAATACCTTCCAATAGTTGTTTATCATCTGTCCATGTGTGCGAGAGACTGCACTAAGCTCTAAGAATATGACACTGTGAAAGTCAGGCAGATTCCTGTCCTGTTGGACCGTGTCCATTCACTGAATATTGGTCAGTGCATTTGTCAGCTAAGCTGAAGTAACAAATAAATCCATTCTTTCCATAAGATATAGCAAACACCTTCTTCTTCCTACCATATATCAATAGGGGTTGGTTGGCACTATAGGAAATCATATGCCCATATCTTCCTTTAAAGGAGATGGAGAAATTTAATTCCCAAATATTTGCTACAGAGCACAACCTCAGCCCCTGCCAGACAAACGGGTAGAGATGCCACATTGAGAACTGCAGTTAGGAGCACTGCAGTGAATTTACAATCAAGCCAAGTTCCCCAGAACTCTACTTATGAGTCTTTCATCTCCAAATGCCATTTCTGTCAGACCACAGGGATCCCAGGAATCAAACCATACACGATCACAGGGACATGTGACACTCACTCCTTTATAATTAGGCTCATTTCCCCCCCTACCCCCACCCTGCACATCCCAGCACTAGCTCAGAAGCCAAGATCTAAGGGTGCAGATGAATCCAGCCTGAAGCACAGGATGGCAGTGGAGGAGCACTCTGCCCACCGAGTTAACTCTTCATAATCCCCAGCCAAGGCCAGATGTTTTTCAGCAGACAGCCATACTGATGTGGTCCCTCCTCCATCCCATGACTGGTCCTCATTGCCATCAGTAGTCTCTTCTCTATGGCTGAGGTCCAGGGCCAAGCTGTATTAGCTGTGTTGGCTGTATAGTGAAACTGACAGGAGCCTGTAAATGTATCCACTTTACAGATGGAGACAAAGATCAAGAGCCATAATCTAAACATCTGTTTTTGTACCCACAGATAAGTGTCATCCTCACCCCTCATCAAAAGAACTATTTGCAAGAGGTAGAGACTGCCACAGAAACCCACAACTGCTCAGAGTAGAGTGGTGGAGCCCATGCACCACCAATATATCTACAATACAGCCCCTACACTGATGTCTCTGGGATGATTGTGGAACGGGGTTGAATGACTATAAAACCCAGAGGATTAGGGAGTTTTCTGTGAGGTTGTGTCTCCTAGGAGTGCCAGAAGGTCTCATCAACATGGCTATTTAGTTCAACAGGAGTTGAACAAGGACAGCACCAGTGCACATTCCAGTGTGGAAGGGTAAATCCCATAAGGCCTCAACCATAGACAGAGAACTATAGGCAGATAAAGCCAAGATCAGGATGGTCATCCCTGAACATACACATACATATTACATACATACATACATATATATATATATATACATACATACATACATACATACATATATGTAACTATATAAACAATGAACAAAATGAGGTCAACTTTTTGAAAAAAAATTAAAAAGAGTGAAGAGGGTTAGATGGGAGAGCTTGATGAGGAAGAAGGGGAAATGATGTATATCATAATCTCAAAAGCTGAAAGAAATAATTTTAAAAGGAAAGAAAAGGAGCGGGCATTCAGCTCTCGAAGCCTAAGTGCAGAGCAGACTCAGAACTTAGGTCTTTCTTATGCCCGAGCACAGCAGCTGCAGCTGGAGCTGAAACGGCTGGCTCACTGTCAGCCATACTAGAGCAAAGACCTTGAGTTCATGACCCAACATCTAAGGGGCCCAAAACTCGTGCTTGTCACCAAACTCAATGTAACTCTGAATCCAACAGCAGCCACTATGACGAAAGAAACTAGTTTAAAGTGCCTACTATGATTCAGAATGCCAACAAGTACAGATTATGAATCCCTATAGTGGCACACTTAAATACAAGATGACACCCCCTTTAATCTTCCAGGAGCATTATAAATATGGTTTGGGGGGGCAAAGATAGGTTATAATTTAATTTTTTAATCTTTATCTTTAATGATGGTTCTTAAATTCCTTAACCTCTCTTAGCCCACCACCTACCAGAGGTAGTGGAAAAGAAAGGATACAGGGGAAGTGGACCTGTTTAGAAAGGGTTTTTTTTGGAGCAAAAACACGATCTGTGTTGTCTGGAAATCCACAGTTCAGTTCACAGGTTAGCACCAGCATCTTGATCCACTCGCCAATACTTCACAGATATCCAGCAGTGGGATGCTCCAGCTGCAACTAGTAGCAGTTCAGTTCAGTAGATCTGGGATAGCAAACATGAATCAGCAGTGGTGGCAAGACCTAGCAGAAACAGAAAGTCCTCAGCCTCAACACAAGTCAACAAGAGGGACCAGGGCCAACAAGAATGTCAAAAAGGGTTTTGGTTATGCTTCTCTCACAGAAATGAACGTCAACAAAGACTTGAGACCAACAACCACTATACAGCTAGCTCTATAAGTAAGCCAAGCTTAGCCTCCATCATTGTCCATTTTATAGCCCCTCCAAACATCTTGCCTCAACACATGTCTTCTCTCAACACATGAGTCTATCTCAGCTGTATTACTCTACCAATGTCCTGAGTCCACGGAAGCAACAAAAAGCTATAATACACCCCTAAAAGGTTTTTGATATGTTCTGTTTGTAGAGTACTGACAAATAGAACTCAACTACACAGTGTAAGACAGACAAATACACACATGTCATTAGTGAAAAATACGTCATCACATGTCCTTTCATCAGTTTGCTTCAACAGAACATCCTTTCACCTATGTCTACTTCAATGAAAGGTTTCTTCATGAGTCTACCTTAGCCTTTCACCTATGTTCACTTCAACAAAACATGTTTGCCTTAACAAAACATCATCCAACACAACTGATTTTCCAAAGAGCCCTTAAGTTTCCACTTCAACAAAGTCTCATGTAATCATGGCTAGCTTCAAATTCCATATTTAGCTCAGGCTGACCTTGAATGTCTGATATGCCTGCCTCCACTTCCCAAGTTCTGGAATTTCAAGTGTGTACTACCATTTTTAACAAGTTAAGTATTTTGTGGATAAGAAATCTGGCTTCCCAGAAAAATGAGTGGATTGTCCAGGGTCACAGAGTTCATTAGAGGCTGAGCACACATGGAGTCCCTGTGCTGTCTGACTTCCTACTTCCTATTCATATGGTGCTTGCTTCAGCATCTCAGAGACAAGCTAAGCAAGCAATTCTGAAGACAGAATACACACACACACACAGAGAGAAAGAGAGAGAGAGAGAGAGAGAGAGAGAGAGAGAGAGATTCATGCACACAGTCAATGTGTTGTACTTGTCAAACCAATTAGTTCTAAAACAAGGCAACATCCCTACCTCACTCTGGCAGCAGTGGAGAATGAGAATGAAAATAGAGAAAAGAAGGAAGATAAAGGAAGAAATGGAAAGAAAATGTCAGAGTAAAAAGCAAGGGAGGGAACCTGAAGAGGAAGAGGCAGAAAGACCATCCTTGGTCTCGTCAGTGTCCTATTTCATAAAATCTTCACATATGGCACTAAAAGACACTACAGACTCACAGATCAAGGTTCAGAAAGGTCAAGGCTTTCCCCCAGGGTCATGGTATTAGTCACTTTTACATGTTACTGTGATAGAATTGTCAAAAGCTGAAAACAAGGAAAGAGGATTTATTCTGGCTCACAGTCTGAAGGGGAGACAGGTGCCATAACGGAGAAGGCATAGAGGTGGAGGCTCCATGGCATTAGGAGTATGAAATGGCTTGCTCCCCTCTCCACCAATATAGAAACAGAGGTGGAAACAAGAATATGCCATAACCCACAATGCCTACCAATCTCACCCCAGGAGACCCCCTTTCTCCAGAGAGCTACGAAGTCTTAAATGATCTATGGCTCCTAAAACACTGCCACCAATTGGTGTCCAGCTGTTCAACCACAGGAGCCTGTGGGGTGCACTCTACAACCAAACCTAGAGAGCAGGTCAGTGGATAAGTCAAGACTCAAATGTGCATCTGAGCTCCAAGTCCACTCCCTAGGTCAGTTACCGCAAAGACAAGCAAGGTAGACTTGGCATGAACCAGAGCTCCAAGGGAAATGGCACAGCTTCCTGCCTTTAGGAAAGCAACAAGCATATGTGCTTTCCTTCCAAGGGGGTTTCTGCCCTACAGACATACAAGATGTCCTCTCTCCCAGCTGTTTTCACTGCTAGCTGTGAGCAGCATACACCATCACATACCATCTCTAGAGAACTGGTTCCTCTACCGTCCGGGTTGGACTAATACTACTGAAATTTGACCCTCTAGAGTCCCCAAGGAGCCATTATACAGATATCCCCTTGTGTCTCAGCTCCATATGCCTATCCTGTTCCATCCACCCCATCTCAGTGCCAGAACACATTCCTGATAACTCATTTGCCCAAGAATCCTTTTCCCAGGCTCTTATTTCTGCAGAAATAGACCTGAGACAACTCATCCCTGCATCTGCTCCCTTGGGGCTCTTCAACACAAGCATCTAACTCTCCTTTACAGCCTCCAAAGGAGGAGAAATAGGGAGAAGGTGAAAGGATGGAGCCATGGGAATCCAGGCATCTGAGAGAAGGCAGCCAACTCCACCAGGCCAGTAGTGCCCAGCAGCCCCCACATCCACCTGCCCTCGGCCCCGTGCACTTTGAGTAATTAAGAACAGATGGCCCATCGCCTGTGCCAAGCCTCATTAACTCCTTAATGCTGCTCTTCTGGAGGCCGGACGGTTGGCCGGAAAAGCCAGCTTTGGAGGTCACCTGACTAAATGATGTCCCTCTCAGGCTGGCAGCTGCCTCTGTTATTCACCAAAACTACCAGTCATGACCAGATGGGCTGGAAAATGGGCATGGACAGACCTTAGGAGAAGGGGAGTATGCTGTGTGAAATGACCCAGGTCTCTGTGGCCTTGAATAAGCCACTGAATGTGGGTGTCCATTCTATCCTATCACAAATGCTTATGGTAATAATAACAATAAAATAATTCCATATTGTTCTCATGGTGAGGATTATTTCTTTAATGACGGTAGTAGTTACTCTGGTGCTAATGGGAACACAGAACCCAACATGTTGCAGGCGTTATTTTAGTCAATCTTCATAACTGTTCTCTGAGATGGTATCTCTCAGGATCTTTGTATGTAAAACCATTTCTGGGAAGATGTGAACAAACCCAAGTAGGGAACCAAGGACAAACCAAAGCAATGATACCACCAAAGTCTAACTAGGTGAAGCAATGGGTTTACTGGGGTTATTTATGAAAGCATGAGTGAGGCATTACTTACAGAAACATGAATGATTCCAAGGTAGCTGCACTGAAAGCCCACCACAGTACACAGTGTGGGTGACACCCATGAACCCCCTGGGGCTCTCTTCATGACCTAAAGGCATCACCACAGGTCAGAGAGTCTCTTCAGAGCTACTCAGCTAAGGATCACCTCAGCAGTCCCTACTGCTTCTATAATTTTGTGCATCCAGCAAGTTTCAGGGACTTCCTGGGAATTCTAGGTAGTTTATTTCCTGAGTCTTGTCAGCTTTCCTTTAGAACTTCCTGAGTCATAAGGAATGTCCATCTAAGAATGTTTTAATGGGGAGGAAATAGACATACAACAGATCTCTACTTTACAAATGAGAAAAAAAATGACACTCAAAAGGGTAACTTGTACTTTGAATATGAGTGGCCCCCACAGTCTCAAGTCTTGGAAAATTTGGTCTCTAGCTAATGGTGCTATTTGGGAATATGGTGAAAACTTTAAGAGTAGAATCTAGGTGGTGACTGTAGGTCACAGGAGGTGAGCCTTGAGGGTTATGCTCCATCTTTGCTTCTGGTCATACTTCTGCTTCCTGAACTTCCAAGATGTAAACAAATCACACTGAACATTCCTTCCTCCAGAGACTTTCCCACTCCAGTACCTCACCTTTCCCATCGTGATGAGATATGTCCCTCAAAAATATTCCAGACTAATATGCTCCCAAGGTTGCACTTTCTCACTACATCTTTCTATGGTAGAAGAGCACACAAGCCCCGTGAGCCTTCTTTTATTAAGGCAAAACCTTTGTTTGTGAGAGTTTTCCATCATTAATCAATTCCCTAAAGTCTCACTTTTAAATACTATTCTATCTAGTTTAGATTTCAATATATATCAATATCTATCATGCTATGCTACCCACCCCACCTACCTTAGAGGAGCATTTGAATCTCAAAGGAAGAGAAGGAACTACAAAAGCATTCTCTAGTCTTTGACACACCAAAAAAAAAATTTTTTTTTGGCTCCCTCAAAGCATTGACAGATTCTGTTTCCAGGGCTCATTTGGTCAAGTGCTTCCCATCTAAATACTAGAACCCAAGTTCAATACTCAGCCCCCATGCAAAAAGCTAGGTATGGCAGTCATGCTTTGAACCCTAGTATTTGGCAGGCAGAGATGCCTGAAACTCGCTGATGAGCCAGCCTAAGCTTCTCACTGAGGTCCTAGTAAGAGGCCCTGTCTCAAAAAACAAAGTGGATAGATGGGTAGCTTCTGGGGAACAGCACCCAAAGTTGAGCTCTGACCTCCGTATTCATGCATGTGCACACACACACACACACACACACACACACACAGAGGAACCCAAGCACTCACAAACCTCATTTCTTACTCAATCTACTCTTGACCTAGCATGTGTTCTGAGATATAAAACTCCAAGACTTACACCTGAAACTTCCTGGTGTATGCAAAGCTTCCCACCACTTTGAACCATGGAAAAACGACATGTGCTTATCTATAGGTTTTGGACAAAATTGACCAAAGAGAAAACTCTGAGAAGTGATTGTCCTGGCCAGTAAAAGAATGAAAGAAACTCAGCCAGAATATCTCAATCAAGAATATAATGTGTATTGACTGAGCTGCAGGCTATCCAGACACAGGGAAGGTGCTTAGATTCAGAGGTAAGCATGGGGCCATAGGGAAGGGCCTCAGCAAAAAGGCTTCTATTGTCCACGTACAATATTGAGCTTGGAGAACTAGAGAAAGAGTGGCATCTATTGGGGCACAGATGTGAAAGAGTGCAGAGCAGTTCATTGTAGTGTCTGCTTTTCACATTTTAAAAGTGTTTGGCAGAAAAAAGTATTCTGTTTCTTCTACGGGATAAGGGTTGTCTGGGCATGTTCAGTGAGTGAACCTCTTATGTCAGTGCCCTTTTCTGAATGTCTATTGCACTTCAATAGAAAAGTGTTTGTTTTTTAATCAAAGGCAAATGTTGCTAGGGAGAAGCAGCAAGTGCCTGGGAAAGCCTATGCTCTGCAGGGCTACTGTTCTGATGTTCCTCTAGTTATAAACGCCTATCTTCATCCCAGAAAACATACTCTGAAAACAGGTCCTGGGCTCACTGACTGTACTACCAATGAGGGTTAGTTGTATTGTCATCTTGACATGAGCTAGAATCATCTAAGAAGGTAGGCTAGGTCTGGAAAGGGACTATGTAGGTTAGTTTGGCCTGTGGGAGACTGTTTTATATATGTTAACTGGAGTTGGAAGACCCAACCAACTGTGGGCAGCTCCATTCCCTGGGCAGGGCCTAGTGGATTATATAAGAGTGGAGAAAGTGGGCTGAGCATGCTTTAATTCTGTGCTCTCTGTTCTTCACTGTGAATGTCATGTGACTGCTTGAAGTTCATGCTGCCTTGACTTCCCCACCAGGATGAATAACCTGGAATTGTAAGCAGAATAATCCCTTTCTCCTCCAAGTTGCTTTTGTTGAGTGTTTCATCACAGCAGCAGAAAAAGAAGTTGCACCACTCCCTTATTGCTTCTTGGAGCTTGTTTTTATTAATCTTCCCTTGGTCCCTCTGTACTAGCTACAGTGCCCAATGACATGTTGATCCTCACATTTGGCATACCCATCAATCATCAATTATCCCTCCTTTCAGAGCATGCTGTCTCCTGCTGTCTGCATGTTTCCTTCCCATTCTCTTTCAAGATTATATCAAATATCTACTCTGTGAGATTTCCTTTGGCTAGTGGAATCTACTCAATAACTCCTTCCCAAGATGCCCAGGTCCTAATGCCCGAGGTCTGTTCACATGCAAGCAACCAAACATGGCCGAAAGCACCCTGAAAATGTGTTTGGCAGATGAGAAACTGCACTGAATCATCCTGGTTCAATGAGATTACATGGGTCCTCAAAGGTGAGATGTGAGAGAAAGAATGAAAAAAGAGGGAGATAGGGAAGGGGAAGCTGAGATTGGAATAATCTGGGATGCTACCTCTGAACTAGAGATGAAGGGCCAACTAATCTCGTAAGTTCAAAAATACAGAGGGTTTTTTTCAGAAGCTAAAAAGATAAGAAACCGAATATTAAGGGCCAGGGAGAGGGCTCAATTAAAAAAGGGATTGCCAGAAAAAGCACCGGGGCAGCTAGGGCGCAGGGTCGGCTGACACTCACCAGCTACCCACAACACCCGCCACAGGATCTTAAGACTTCTGGTGAGTGGAACACAGCTTCTGCTCCAATCCAATTGCATACGGGACCTGAGACTGCATTAGTTAGGGAAGCAGAAACCTGCCTGAGTAGGGCCACAGGCCTCATCCGGCCGGATCAGCGCCAGGGTAGCTAGAGCGCAGGGTTGCCTGACACCCGCCAGCTACCCACGACCCCCGCCACAGGATTTTGGGACTGCTGGTGAGTGGAACACAGCTTCTGCTCCAGTCCAATCACGCGGGACCTAAGACTGCTCTGGTTGGGGAGAGAGAAATCCGGCCTACATAGGGCCACAAGCCTCTTCCGGTCAGAAAAGCACCGGGGCAGCTAGGGCGCAGGGTCGGCTGACACTCGCCAGCTGCCCACAACACCCGCCACAGGATCTTAAGACTTTTGGTGAGTGGAACACAGCTTCTGCTCCAATCCAATTGCGCGCGGGACCTGAGACTGCATTAGTTAGGGAAGCAGAAACCGGCCTGAGTAGGGCCACAGGCCTCATCCGGCCGGATCAGCACAGGGGTAGCTTGAGCGCAGGGTCGCCTGACACCCGCCAGCTAATCATGACCCCTGCCACAGGATTTTGAGACTGCTGGTGAGTGGAACACAGCTTCTGCTCCAGTCCAATCACACGGGACCTGAGACTGCTTTGGTTGGGGAGGCAGAAATCCGGCCTACGTAGGGCCACAAGCCTCTTCCGGTCAGAAAAGCACCGGGGTAGCTAGGGCGCAGGGTCGGCTGACACTCGCCAGCTACCCACAACACCCGCCACAGGATCTTAAGACTTCTGGTGAGTGGAACACAGCTTCTGCTCCAATCCAATTGCACGTGGGACCAGAGACTGCATTAGTTAGGGAAGCAGAAAACCGGCCTGAGTAGGACCACAGGCCTCTTCCGGCTGGACCAGCACCAGGGTACCGCCAGCTACCCACAACCCCCGCCACAGGATTTTGAGACTGCTGGTGAGTGGAACACAGCTTCTGCTCCAATCTTTAAACAGTGACAACGATAACAACTAACCCCAGAGATTACCAGATGGCGAAAGGTAAACGTAATAATCTTACTAACAGAAACCAAGACCACTGACCATCATCAGAACCCAGCACCCCCACTTCGCCCAGTCCAGGGCACCCCAACACACCGGAAAAGCTAGACACGGATCTAAAAGCATATCTCATGATGATGGTAGAGGACATCAAGAAGGACTTTAATAACTCACTTAAAGTATTACAGGAGAACATGGCTAAAGAGTTACAAGTCCTTAAAGAAAAACAGGATAACACAATCAAACAGGTAGAAGTCCTTAAAGAAAAACAGGATAACACAATCAAACAGGTAGAAGTCCTTAAAGAAAAACAGGAAAACACATCCAAACAGATGATGGAAATGAACAAAACCATACTAGACCTAAAAAGGGAAGTAGACACAATAAAGAAAACCCAAAATGAGGCAACACTGGAGATAGAAACCCTAGGAAAGAAATCTGGAACCATAGATACGAGCATCAGCAACAGAATACAAGAGATGGAAGAGAGAATCTCAGGTGCAGAAGATTCCATAGAGAACATCGGCACAACAATCAAGGAAAATGTAAAAGGCAAAAAGATCCTAACTCAAAACATCCAAGATATACAGGACACAATGAGAAGACCAAACCTACGGATAATAGGAGTGGATGAGAATGAAGATTTTCAACTCAAAGGACCAGCAAACATCTTCAACAAAATTATAGAAGAAAACTTCCCAAATCTAAAGAAAGAGATGCCCATGAACATACAAGAAGCCTACAGAACTCCAAATAGACTGGACCAGAAAAGAAATACCTCCCGACACATAATAATCAGAACAACAAATGCTCTAAATAAAGATAGAATACTAAAAGCAGTAAGAGAAAAAGGCCAAGTAACATATAAAGGCAAGCCTATCAGAATTACACCAGATTTTTCACCAGAGACTATGAAAGCCAGAAGATCCTGGACGGATGTTATACAGACACTAAAAGAACACAAATTCCAGCCCAGGCTACTATACCCAGCCAAACTCTCAATTAACATAGATGGAGAAACCAAAGTATTCCACGACAAAACCAAATTCACACATTATCTCTCCAGGAATCCAGCCCTTCAAAGGATAATAACAGAAAAAAAACCAATACAAGGACAGGAACCACGCCCTAGAAACAACAAGAAGGTAATCCCTCAACAAACTTAAAAGACAGCCACAAGAACAGAATGCCAACTTTAACAACAAAAATAACAGGAAACAACAACTACTTTTCCTTAATATCTCTTAATATCAATGGACTCAACTCCCCGATAAAAAGACATAGACTAACAAACTGGCTACACAAACAAGACCCAACATTTTGCTGCTTACAGGAAACTCATCTCAGAGAAAAAGATAGACACTACCTCAGAATGAAAGGCTGGAAAACAATTTTCCAAGCAAATGGTATGAAGAAACAAGCTGGAGTAGCCATTCTAATATCTGATAAGATTGACTTCCAACCCAAAGTCATTAAAAAAGACAGGGAGGGACACTTCATACTCATCAAAGGTAAAATCCTCCAAGAGGAACTATCAATCCTGAATATCTATGCTCCAAATACAAAGGCAGCCACATTCATTAAAGAAACTTTAGTAAATCTCAAAGCACACATTGCACCTCATACAATAATAGTGGGAGACTTCAACACACCACTTTCACCAATGGACAGATCATGGAAACAGAAACTAAACAGGGACACAGAGAAACTAAGAGAAATTATGAATCAAATGGATCTGGCAGATATCTACAGAACATTCTATCCTAAAACAAAAGGATATACCTTCTTCTCAGCACCTCATGGTACCTTCTCCAAAATTGACCACATAATTGGTCACAAAACAGGCCTCAACAGATACAAAAATATTGAAATTGTCCCATGCATCCTATCAGATCACCATGGACTAAGGCTGATCTTCAATAACAAAATAAATAATAGAAAGCCAACCTTCACGTGGAAACTGAACAACACTCTTCTCAATGATACCTTGGTCAAGGAAGGAATAAAGAAAGAAATTAAGGACTTTTTAGAGTTCAATGAAAATGAAGCCACAACATACCCAAACTTATGGGACGCAATGAAAGCATTTCTAAGAGGAAAACTCATAGCTCTGAGTGCCTCCAAAAGGAAACTAGAGAGAGCACACATTAGCAGCTTGACAACATACCTAAAAGCACTAGAACAAAAGGAAGCAAATTCACCCAAGAGGAGTAGACAGCAGGAAATAATCAAACTCAGGGGCGAAATCAACCAAGTGGAAACAAGAAAAACTATTCAAAGAATCAACCAATCAAGGAGCTGGTTCTTTGAGAAAATCAACAAGATAGATAAACCCTTAGCCAGACTCACTAGAGGGCACAGGGAAAGCATCCTAATTAACAAAATCAGAAATGAAAAAGGAGACATAACAACAGATCCTGAAGACATCCAAAACACCATCAGATCCTTCTACCAAAGGCTATACTCAACAAAACTGGAGAACCTGGATGAAATGGAGAAGTTCCTAGACAGATACCAGGTACCAAAGTTGAATCAAGATCAGGTTAATGATCTAAACAGCCCTATATCCCCCAAAGAAATAGAAGCAGTCATTAATAGTTTCCCAACTAAAAAAAGCCCAGGACCAGATGGGTTTAGTGCAGAGTTCTATCAGACCTTCAAAGAAGATCTAATCCCAGTTCTTCACAAACTATTCCACAAAATAGAAACAGAAGGTACTCTACCCAACTCATTCTATGAAGCCACAATTACTCTGATACCTAAACCACAAAAAGACCCAACAAAGATAGAAAACTTCAGACCAATATCCCTTATGAATATTGATGCCAAAATCCTCAATAAAGTTCTTGCTAACCGAATCCAAGAACACATCGAAAAATCATCCATCCTGACCAAGTAGGTTTCATCCCAGGGATGCAGGGATGGTTCAATATACGGAAATCCATCAACGTAATCCAGTATATAAACAAACTCAAAGACAAAAACCACATGGTCATCTCGTTAGATGCGGAAAAAGCATTTGACAAGATCCAACACCCATTCATGATAAAAGTCTTGGAAAGATCAGGAATTCAAGGCCCATACCTAAACATGATAAAAAGCAATCTACAGCAAACCAGTAGCCAACATCAAAGTAAATGGTGAGAAGCTTGAAGCAATCCCTCTAAAATCAGGGACTAGACAAGGCTGTCCACTTTCTCCATACCTATTCAACATTGTACTTGAAGTCCTAGCCAGAGCAATTCGACAACAAAAGGAGATCAAAGGGATACAAATTGGAAAAGATGAAGTCAAAATATCACTCTTTGCAGATGATATGATAGTATATATAAGTGACCCTAAAAATTCCACCAGAGAACTCCTAAGCCTGATAAACAGCTTCGGTGAAGTAGCTGGATATAAAATTAACTCAAACAAATCAATGGCCTTTCTCTACACAAAGAATAAACAGGCTGAGAAAGAAATTAGGGAAACAACACCCTTCTCAATAGTCACAAATAATATTAAATATCTTGGCGTGACTCTAACTAAGGAAGTGAAAGATCTGTATAATAAAAACTTCAAGTCTCTGAAGAAAGAAATTATAGAAGATCTCAGAAGATGGAAAGATCTCCCATGCTCATGGATTGGCAGGATCAATATTGTAAAAATGGCTATCTTGCCAAAAGCAATCTACAGATTCAATGCAATCCCCATCAAAATTCCAAATCAATTCTTCAACGAATTAGAAAGTGCAATCTGCAAATTCATCTGGAATAACAAAAAACCTAGGATAGCAAAAACTCTTCTCAAGGATAAAAGTACCTCTGGTGGAATCATCATGCCTGACCTAAAGCTCTACTACAGAGCAATTGTGATAAAAACTGCATGGTACTGGTATAGTGACAGACAAATAGACCAATGGAATAGAATTGAAGACCCAGAAATGAACCCACACACCTATGGTCACTTGATCTTCGACAAGGGAGCTAAAAACATCCAGTGGAAGAAAGACAGCATTTTCAACAAATGGTGCTGGCACAACTGGTTGTTAACATGTAGAAGAATGCGAATCAATCCATTCCTATCTCCTTGTACTAAGGTCAAGTCTAAGTGGATCAAGGAACTTCACATAAAACCAGAAACACTGAAACTTATAGAGGAGAAAGTGGGGAAAAGCCTTGAAGATATGGGCACAGGGGAAAAATTCCTGAATAGAACAGCAATGGCTTGTGCTGTAAGATCGAGAATTGACAAGTGGGACCTCATGAAACTACAAAGCTTCTGCAAGGCTAAAGACACCATCAATAAGACAAAAAAACCACCAACAGATTGGGAAAGGATCTTCACCTATCCTAAATCAGATAAGGGACTAATATCCAATATATATAAAGAACTCAAGAAGGTGGACTCCAGAAAGTCAAATAACCCCATTAAAAAATGGGGCTCAGAACTGAACAAAGAATTCTCACCTGAGGAATACCGAATGGCAGAGAAGCACCTGAAAAAATGTTCAACATCCTTAATCATCAGGGAAATGCAAATCAAAACAACCCTGAGATTCCACCTCACACCAGTCAGAATGGCTAAGATCAAAAATTCAGGTGACAGCAGATGCTGGCGAGGATGTGGAGAAAGAGGAACACTCCTCCATTGTTGGTGGGATTGCAAGCTTGTACAACCAGTCTGGAAATCAGTCTGGCGGTTCCTCAGAAAATTGGACATAGTACTACCGGAGGATCCAGCAATACCTCTCCTGGGCATATATCCAGAAGATGTCCCAACCGGTAAAAAGGACACAGGCTCCACTATGTTCATAGCAGCCCTATTTATAATAGCCAGAAGCTGGAAAGATCCCAGATGTCCCTCAACAGAGGAATGGATACAGAAATTATGGTACATTTACACAATGGAGTACTACTCAGCTATTAAAAAGAATGAATTGATGAAATTCCTAGCCAAATGGATGGACCTGGAGGGCATCATCTTGAGTGAAGTAACACAATCACAAAAGAACTCACACAATATGTATTCACTGATAAGTGGATATTAGCCCAAAACTTAGGATACCCAAGATATAAGATACAATTTGCTAAACGCATGAAACTCAAGAAGAATGAAGACCAAAGTGTGGACACTGTGCACCTTCTTAGAATTGGGAACAAAACACCCAGGGAAGGAGTTACAGAGACAAAGTTCGTAGCTGTGATGAAAGGATGGACCATTTAGAGACTGCCGTATCCAGGGATCCATCCCATAATCAGCTTCTAAACGCTGACACCATTGCATACACTAGCAAGATTTTGCTGAAAGGACCCAAATATAGCTGTCTCTTGTGAGACGATGCCGGGGCCTAGCAAACACAGGAGTGGATGTTCACAGTCAGCTATTGGATGTATCACAGGGCTCCCAATGGAGAAGCTAGAGAAAGTACCCAAGGAGCTAAAGGGATCTGCAACCCTATTGTTGGAACAACATGATGTACTAACCAGAACCCCGGAGCTCTTTTCTCTAGCTGCATATGTATCGAAAGATGGCCTAGTCGGCCATCAATGGAAAGAGAGGCCCATTGGACTTGCAAACTTTATATGCCCCAATATAGGGGAATGCCAGGGCCAAAAGAATGGGAATGGGTGGGTAGGGAAGTGGGGGGCGCTATGGGGGACTTTTGGGATAGCATTGGAAATGTAATTGAGGAAAATATGTAATAAAAATATTAAAAATCAAAAAAAATAAAGTTAGTTTAGATGAAAAAAAAAAAAAAAAGAAAAAGGGATTGCCATACAATCATGACAAACTTAGTCCAACCCCAGAATTTGCATTAAAAGCTAGGCATGGTGCCATGTACTTTCTTGAGAATCCAGTCCTGGGGGCTGGTGATAGGAAGATCTCTGGAGATCACAGTATAGCTGGCCTAGCAGACTCAGCGAGTACTAGGCCAAGAAGAAACTCTGTAATGTGAAGAACCACAGAGAAGTTTGACTGCTAGTCTCAGAGTGCACTTGTAGGCATGAGTGAGTGCACTCACACACTCTCTCACACACAGACACTCACACACACACACACACACACACAGAGAGGGGGAGGCAGGGAGTGGGAGAGAGAGGGAGGAGGAAGGGAGCTAGCAGTTTCTCCCCTAAAGTTCCCCCAAACAAACACAAACACAGTCCTGCTCATCCATTGCACTCTTTCAACCTCTTCAAGCATGATGCAACACATTCATGATTTTAATCCACTAAGTTAGTAATTTATCTCAGCAGCCAGAGGAAATGCCTAAGCCACCTAATCTGAGATGTATTCTCCACTCTGTGCTCAGGCATGTATTTGCATTTATACACAACCTTATCTTTCACCTTGATTTAGCCTCTACGTGTCACCATCTGGCAATGAATAAATAAGAAAACCATGGCTGATGACCCCCATGCTCACACAGAAATGAATTCACACTGAAGTCTATGATCCTTGTCTGTTTTGGCCACTGCTGTCTCCAGTGGCCATGCACCTAGACTCTAGCCTGTTGCTATTAGGAGACTAGACATGCACAGAGTGACACTCACTTGTTTTATTGGTATTCATACGAAACCTCTCAACTTTTAGCACTGGAGGACTGTCTTTTTTATCCCCTGCCCCATCATGTCACCCCTACCAAGGGCATCCTGACAACCTAGAAAAGCATCATAAACAAGAGCAAAGTCATCATATCATCATAGCTCCCTACATCCAACCCTCAGCGCAGTTAGCATCCTAACCAGTCAAGAGCCTCATATTTTATTTGATTGCAAATACATCTAATTCCCAGTTCACTGAAGCAGCAAGAAGAAGAAAAAAAATCCACTCAAGTCTGTAATTTACAAAGCAAATCCTCCCAGCAGAAGGATTCATCTTCAGGAAACAGTGGGATTCAATCAATTATATTTTGTGGGCAAAGAAACGAAAGCCACCCTGGCCCGTTCACTTTCAGTTGTATTGTTTGCCAACCTCAGGGAAGCTGTTTGAGGCCAAGGCTGATCATTTGGCTACAGGAGGGCAGTGGTGCACTTTCTCCCTGAAGAAGGAATACAGCAGGTAAGAAAATGGAGATGGAAAATGAGTCCTTTAGGAAAAGGGTTCCTGAAAAGTCAGGCAGATTCACCCAGCTTGCTAAATGAGCATTCTGGGAGTACAGGACAGTGTGTCGCTTTGAAATCCTTACAAGTCAGATGAATGGTGTTGTCCCTGAGAGGGTATATGCAAGGACATATTTAAATTACATACTTTTTTACTCTGTGTAGCTAGCTACAGAGAATTAGAGAGTAGATGTTAAATTGGATGAATAAAGGAGATGTGTGCAGAGAAATCTACATAAAGGAAATGCCGATCCTTTGACTCTTCCCTGTTATAGATCCTTCTCATGCCATGCTGTAAAAAGGCTCTTTTTTGTTCATTTCATGACCAGCCTGTTGCCCCTTACCATGTGTGCTTGCTATTAACCTTTACACTCCTGGAAGCCATTACAGTGCCAAATATATTATAGACAATGAGTTAAATGCATGCTTAGATAAACAGATACTTAAAGACAGGGAGGGAGGGAGCACCTATTGGTAGATGGGTTATGGATGGACGAGTGGATGGTAGATGATAGAGGATATTTGATCACACTGTGAACCCCCAAGATTGTGTTATTTACTGGAACTACCTGTTTCTAGTTGTGGTGTGTGGTTTCACACACACCTTTAATGCCAAACAATGAAGGTAAAGTTAGTTTGTAGAAGGAAGCACCCATGTTTAAAAGTGATGTCTCATTGAGTGGCAGACAAAATGATGAATCAGAGAAAGATTTGATAGAATAGGATATGCCCATGACTCATGAGAAGAGAGAGAAAAGGGAAGCTACTTCAAAGGTAGTGCAGAGAGGAAGGAAGCAGTTTTACTGCGGGAGTTTTACAGCAACGGGTTGAAGAGAACAAGCTAGACAGCTAGACACTGGTGTAGACAGAATCAAATAGAGAATGAGAAGGAGCCAGAAGATTAAAACAGATTGCTAGAGTTAATTTAAGGCCACACAGGGCAATTCAATGAGAACCAGAGAGAAGCTAGCCTAAATCAGTCAGCTTAGAGAATAGCTAAGTTGGCCAGCCAACCACAGTCCAGAAAGAGGTAGAAAGTGTGAGCTCATTCAGCAGGAAGTCTCAGAGTCTGAAAATATTCTAGGCCTACATTAGAGGCTAGAGGCTTCTTGGACTACGCCTAGATTAGCAGACAGACATAAGTCTTATAGACAACAATTACTACAAAATAAAATTAATTTACAGGAAGGTGTATGTACATATGGATATATGGGTTGATGGAAGTAAGAATAAATGGATGGATGGATGGATGGATGGATGGATGGATGGATGGATGGATGGATGGATAGACGGATGGATGGATGGATGGATGGATGGATGGATGGATGGATGGATGGATGGATAAGGGATGGACTGATAATGAATGGATGGCTATATTGATTATTTTAAACACGTACCTGCATCTGATCATCTTATGATGATCCAGAACACTTATTCAACCTATTGTTTCTCAGCCCACCTAACCCTGCTAAGACTCAACCTGTGTCAAATGGAACCTGGGAGTATATTCCTGATCAATGTCCCAGGTTCCTCTGATTACCTATCATATTTGGGGACACATGCTCTAGCCATCTGTTTAATGTCGCTACCTGAAATATCCTTGTGTTGATCCCCTGCCCTGGGGAAAAAAATCTTCAGAGGTGAAGTCCTTTGATCAAACAGGGAAGCAAGTCCTGACCCCTCTGCTTTCCTCCTGAATGTCACCCAGGCTTTTTAAGAGCAGCCCTACCTAAGTCTCCTCCAGAAGCTCTGAATGACACACCCTCTTGACTGCCACATCACTCTCTTATTCTGCACACATTCTCTGACAGTCTTAGTGGAAAAATAGTCATAAACACTAATTATTACACAGGAACAAGCAAGTAACATAATTTAATTAAATATACAATACTATAAGATAATGAAAACTGGGGCAACAATTTTTTGGAAGAAAAAATGTATTAAGGAGACTGATAGAAAAGTGAAATTATTTGATATTAAAGTCCTGAAGAAGGATAATAAGCATATTTAAATATATTTTCAAAGAGTTTGTTATTTTCCAAACTTGTGTATTTATGATTTAGGAATACACTCTTTTTTTGTGTATTGAAAACTCTAATTATGGAAGCTTAACATTTGGTTGAAGGGTGATGTCAGTTCTCTATTGTGAAGTGTCTGCTCTTTCCTATTACAAGGAATTGCCACGTTAGTAAAGAGCATGCTCACATTTCTCTTACATTCAAGAGTTAACTGTTGCATTTTTTATTAGATATTTCCTTTATTTACATTTCAAATGTTTTCCCCTTTCCAGGTCTCCCCTTTGGCAACCCTCATCCCATTCCCCTACCTCCTGCCTCTATGAGGGTGCTCCCCTCACGCAAACACCCACTTCTGTCTTCTGGCCCTGGCATTCCCCTACACTGGGACATTGAACACACTCAGGCCCAAGGGCCTCTCCTTTCTTAACATTATACATTTTCCTTTGTGATCAAGCTGTATAAAGACCACTTCTAAGACCATTCTCTATTCCACACTCTCTAATGAACCTGTCAGCCCTGCCCCCAGCACAGCCAGCTGTGATTCCTTGAAGATGTGAGTACAGAAGCCATGCTAATGGTATTATCATGCTGCAAGGATCTCTGGTGTGCTTGTAAACCTAAAACCATAATTGCCAGAGAGAACTCGTCCCCCACAGATGGAGACTCTCTGTATTGACAATTACCTCTGGTGTTGCATGGAATTTAATGCCTAAATAATGAAGTCAAAGAACAATGAGGGAGACTGAGCATTTGAATATACTTGATTGATTCATTTCTCTATCCCGTTTAATAACCCACTTAGTCGGTGACGCTTAAGTTCAGCAGACTTAGAAAGAACAGAACACACCAAAGAGAGAATGTTGCACAGATTAATAACTGGATGTGGGTACAGGCTGGTGCCCCCTAATAGCAGCACAAAAATAGGTTATCGTCAAAAATCTAGACTTAATGTTCTGAAATGGGGATTCGTGCTTTTCCTTTATATGAGTCCATACTTATCACCATGGGCTAATGGGACATAAACCAGAAATCAGGAGCTAACTGTGCAATTCCGGGGGAGTGGGCTTTTTGAATTTAATACCTTCTAAGATCGTGATCTTTGCTTGAGATCTTTAATGTTTAAATTACAATGTGTGAATATTAAACACAGTTGATTGCAACTGAACTCTCTGAACAAGCTAATTTATGAACCCAACAGCCTCGCATGCATGCAGCATTTTAAAGAAAGATTGTGGCCACACTTCATTTATGCCAATTTCTTCAGTATAGCAATAAACACTCTTAAATGGCCTAACTGAACAAAGCCACCACACACTGCATGTATTGAGCTGGTGTGTGTGTGAGTCTGGCAAGGGGCTGTGTGATTAAATGATAGGTGACCCAACATTTGCATCAGTTAGGACAGGCATTTGGCTTCTGAGAACATTCTCTTCAGTTTCTTTCATGCTCTTTTGGTGACAGACAAGGGTGATTCTGCCTTGTAGTTTGAATATGAACTGTCTTCAACAAGCTCCCATGTTTGAGCACTTGGTCTCCAGATGCTGGTACTCTGTGGGAAAGTTGTGCAACCTTTGGGATGTGGAACCTGACAGGAGGAGGTAGCTCAGTGGTGGACATGCTTGAGGTTCCATAGCCCAGCTCTGCTTCCAGTTCACTCTCTCCTTCCCGACTTTGGATGCGATTGTACCCAGCTGGCCCCTTTCTCCTTCCCTTAAAGCTTCTGTGCCTGCCTCCACGTCTTTCCTGCCATGTTATGATTCCTCTGAACTGTGAGTCAGAACAGTCATGTGGTCAGAGTAATAAGGAACATAACCAACACCTAGGAAAGGTGATTTGAGTTGACAACAATATGGCCTCCTCCCCCCAGGCTTCTCTTCCTAAGATAATTTCATGAATTTTCTCTTGGGAAAGTGCTTTCCCTAAATAAACCCAGCATCATCACGAGACTTGCACTGTGCCTGCCCTTTGCTTTGTAGCGAGGTTTCTTATTGTTTGCTGGGTTTTCCATCAAATGCTTTTCCCATTTGCCCATGGGAACTGCCTCATGATTTTCCCATGGGTCTGACCACATCCTTACAAGGACATGTCACTGAAGTTTGTGGGAACAAAAAAGACATTTTTGTGAGCTGCAGTTCATTCCATTCTCCAGAAACCCTGGTCCACCCACACTTCATTTATGCTCTAGCATCATATTTTAATGTAACCAAAACATTATAATACCCATGACACTAAATCAGAAAAACTTAAATTTAAAAGCTAGAATGTATTGTAATCTCAAGATCTTTATATATTTGTGGAATTATCCTTAGTTTTCTGGGAACCAACACATAGAAGGAAACCACCTTTATTCTATGCATTATCTGAGTGATATTTCCTGACTCAAAGAAAGTATGATGCCTTAATATCTCTAAAACAGATGACCACTACACACACACACACACACACACACACACACACACCTCATGGGCAGATCCCTAATAGAAGCAGTGTTTCCATTCAATGTGACAATCAATTCTCCCTCTGAAAGGAAACGTTGACACACCACTTTCTCCAGGAGAATGGCAAAGGAAGAGAGCTCTGCAGGTTAAGTACTGTATCCATTCAGCCTCCAGATATACCTCTGTCTGGGCTATGAATAAGAACCTGCATTTAAGTCTAAACGCTTTCATGCAGGGTTCAAAAGGTACCACAGTAGATCAAATGAGCACTGCTCAACATAGAGACCACTGTTTGAGTCCCTCACTATGATTCCTTCTCTATGGGAATGCATGAGATGCTCTAAGGAAAAGATTGTACAAGGGTCTAGATAATGTGTTCCTAAAATCCCCAGTGGTCAAGTTCAAGACCAGCCAGTATGGTCCAGGAGCTTCAACCTGACCTCTAAATCCAGCCTCTTTCAGGAAGGTTAGTCTGTTTCAAGACATCTAAGATACCAGTAAGATAGTCAACTAAGCCACACAACTCCAGTAGCAGTCAGTTCAGCCCTGTAGCTTGAATAGCAAATGTCCCTACATGCTCACGTGTTTGAATACTTGGACTGCAGTTGGAGGTACTCTTTAGGGGGTTTGCAGAATAACTGGGGCTATACCTCAGCAAGCCAAAAGTTCATTATGATCTATTTTTGCTTCCAGCCTGAGCTCTCTGCTTCTACCTTGTTACCAGCTGCTTCATGCATGCATCTAGCCATCGAGCCAAAAGCTGGTCCCTCCAACACGTCTTCACCACCACCATAGGCCACGTCATGTAACCTGTGAGCCAAAATAAGCCTGCCTTCCCCTAAGTTGTTTTTTTACCAGACATTCTGTCACAAGGAGGAGAAAATTAGTACTCAGTGTGATACCCATCCCAGGGGTACACAGCTCAAGTCCTCCATTCTGGCACAAGAATGGCAGAATACAGAGTTGAGATATAGGGACAGTCTCTACTGCCTCTGATTCACTTTAGCAAAAATACTCCTTTCTCTTTTTAAAGTGCTCTGTCTTGAGGAGCATGATTTAAAGAGCCATTCCGTCGAGCTCAAGAGCATAGAAACAAGCTGTAAATCCTGAAAGCCACATAGAAATCTTTTGGTTGCATGACTTAAGGATAACTGGGGTGGTAGTGGCCTAAAGAGGAATGCCAGGGTCTGGTCCATTTGCATGAAAGGAAGGACTAGGGCAGACCAGGGGCCCAGGGCCCAGAGTTTGCCTTTTGACATATCGTCTTCTGAATTGGAAAATCCAACTCAAAACACTAAAAGGTACATGGGCTATGTTTTCTACAACAAAGAGGCAGAGCTCACTGTTGCTATATGCGTGCTTCTGTTTCTTTCCAACCACTTCAGAAAGATAATTTCCAAGGAGCAATAGCACTGAGCCAGCCGCTTAGGAAACAATATGCAAATAGTGACCAAGCTGATTGGACAAGGTGCCATCCAGTGGTGATACTAATGGGTTTGAATTCTTCCATTCCTATTTTACCGTTAGGCTGGGACTAAGAGCATTTACATTCTCTTACATTCTCAACTCATGAGGTGGGCTGTAGAGATTTGATCATTATGTTCGTGTGTGTGTGTGTGTGTGTGTGTGTGTGTGTGTGTGTGTGTGTGTGAGAGAGAGAGAGAGAGAGAGAGAGAGAGAGAGAGAGAGAGAGAGAGAGAGAGAGAAGCTAACCCAGACAAGACCAGGTCAGACCCAACAGGAACTAATTCCTCCAGCTGTTCCTGGAGTTTGGTCCTGACCTCTGCTGTGATGGTCAACATCTGGAATGAACAAATAATAATTGTGACAAGGCCTCCAGGGCCTCACCTATTTACATATAAATAGTTCTGACCAGAGTCAGCCACAAGCAATGGTTAATTTAATTTACTATCCCTTGACAAAAGAATACTCATTGGTTTCCAGCACTTTCAACCTTGGTAGATAGACCCTTGGGAAATAAAAATTAGATTGAGAGAAAATTACCAGTGGTGGAGAACAGTATAAAAGTGACAGCAGCATATATAACCCTCCTGCAGGGGTGGGCGAAAGGGGTGTGTTGTTGTTTGCTGGTTCCAAAGTTCAACATTTCCTGGGTGATTTACACGTCTGCTGTCGTCTCAGCCCCTGGAGTCATTCTGGCCACTTCAGGCAAGACTCTCCCACAGTGCACATCCTGTTACCCTCACAGATGGGATGCATTAGCAGGCTAAGCAGTGAGAAATGTTTGGCCAGAGAGCCATGAGAAAATGGGTCTCCACGAATAAGAGTTTAAAGAAGTGCCAGGAAAACTGAGATTGAAAGTGTAGAGAGAAAGACACAGCCTCAGTAGTAGTTGTTGCTGTGTGTGTATGTGTCCATATGTCTATGTGTGTCTGAAGGTGTATATGCATGTGTGTGTGTCCAAACGTGTGTATGTGTGTGTTTCCATATGTCTATGTGTGTCTGAAGGTGTATATGCATGTGTGTGTGTCCAAACGTGTATATGTGTGTGTTTCCATATGTCTATGTGCGTCTATAGGTGTATATGTATGTGTATGAGCATGTGTCCATATGTCTATGTGTGTTTATAGATACACATGAATTTGTGTGTGCATGTGTCCATATGCCTATGTGTGTCAATAGGTATATATGTATATGTATGTGCACATGTGTATCTATGTCTATATGTGTCTATAGGTGCATATCTATGTGTGTGTTTGTGTTATATGTGGAGGGGTGCATCTATAATAAAGCATATAAATACCTGGAGAGTCCTGCCATCCCCCAAGTTCTCTATAGAGTTCTCGAATTATTCTGTGTGGATGCCCAGCTTTGCAAGGAGGCAGCAGTTGCTTCTCAGCTCCATTGTTCCATGTAGACAGACAGACAGACACACACACCATAGCCTCATACAGTTACCCCTCTTTCCTAAATGTTAGCTTTGGGTACCTTTCTTTGCTCACAAAATGCTTTTCCTCCTCATTCCTGTCCTGCCATGTGCCCTATAAAAGTCAGCTCAAGCATCCCAGGTTCCTCTTGGAGTCTATCTGTGGTGACTTCTGGGTCACAGTCATTTGTCGTGACCATGCAGGGAACAGAACATATGTACACAAACAACTCTCAGGGTTATAGCACAACTTCTGTGATCATGCAGGGAACAGAACATGTGTGCAGAGACAACTCTTGGGGTTATAGTGCAGCTGCTGTGACCACACAGAACATGTGTGGACAAAGACAACCCTCAGGGTTGAGAACAGGTGTCAGAAGCAAGATACATAGGGAACTCCCAACTAGACATTTCTAGCAGGCTTGGGCTGCAGACTAGAACTTTTCCTTTGGTGTACATGTCATAAATGTGCTCTTACTTTATATGTGTGATAAATAAATTATATTACATATATATTCATACAAAATTGTTAAGGCAAGGGTCATAGCTACCATTTTGTTCTAGATCTTCACTACCTAGCATAGCACCTAAAACATAGGTAGTGCCCCCAAAATATCTATGGTAATGAAATAATTCCTTAATGAATGGGCAGACATGAGAGATTAGAGTATAAATGGGGCTGAATTCTACAATGCATTTTCATTTGTCCTCACAGTACAATGACAAAAATATATCCATAGAGACAATGGGTACTGAGCTCCAAAGGGGCGAGAAGTGTCCATGCAAATCTGGGATGGTCTGGTTCTAAGACTGGCCTGGAAACAAAAGTTGCTCTTGAGTGTCTCTTCCCCAGGGGAACCTAAAACCTCTTACATACATAGGTCAGCAGACCTAAATGATAACAAAGTCTGTATCCAGCACTATTTTCATGTCACCTGTCATGAGGTACAGTGAAGGATTCTACATTTCTCCCTGTTCTCCCTGGCCTGATAACTCTTGGAGAGAGGCCATTTTTGGTAAATAAGTTAATTACAGTAAGACTTGGGGAGCCTCAAAATCACATGCAGCTCATAACAGAACCCTATATAAACGTGATTATAGTGAACTAGATTCTTTCACTTTGACAAAGATGACTGCAAGTGGGATGCACAAATTAAAGTTAGACAGGGTCTTCTGTGCTGGTATAGGAAAGATCGGGAGAAAAATGGAGGGTGATACAGTATTAAGAGATGGGGAACTTTTTAGTTTCATACCATGGGATAATGTGATATAAACCCACCCCTGTGATTTTCTTCTATGACATCTTAAACTCTACTTTGCTCTTCATTTGTCTTGTATGAATAAACTTAAAATTTTCACTCTTTGTTAATTTTGCACATTTGAGTACAATGTGTTTAGTTCATATCCACCCCTTGCTTGCACCTGCAATTTGTCCCAGACCCTCCATGACCTCCCTGTAGGTAATTACAACAATGCTCCAGGAGCAGGCCAGCTGACATGCAGATGTTAAAGGGATGGGAAGATAGTTCCTAGCTAAGTGAGCTGGTGGACTGAATGAAATTCTGTCAGTCAGAGACTGAGCTGTTTCAAATCCATCAGGTACAGTTCTCCTCCTCCTATGCATTAGAAATATAGATGGACCACTTAGCAGGGTGTTACAAGGGAAGAGAAATTAAGGGTGAGTTTATAGTGATGCACAACACCATGACATTTATTGTCATCTAGTGGTTGCCAAGCACTAAGTCTGTGCCTCTCTCTCCAGGGTCTCATAAAGCTCAGGCTGCCCTCGAGCTTGCTTGATAGACAAAGGCTCATCTGGAACTTCTGATCCTAGTGTTTCAACAGTCCCTCCAAGTACTAAGGTTATGGATGTACACCACCACACAGCACCACCTATAATCTTATTTAAATGTCTCAGCATCTCTATGAAGTAGCTGGTGTTCTTTCTATTTTGTAGATGAAGAATGAAGAAACTAAGTACCCTTGAGATACATTAACCTTATATATAATCTACATCTGAATCTCTGTCTTCCTACTATACTACACTGTCTCCTAAAAATACCAGGCTAAATTGTTAAAGAAGAAAATGGACAAACATATTTTCCCAGACATGGGATGGGGGTTGAGATGGCATGACTAATTCAAGTGAGTATTGCCAGGCATTCTTCTGTAGTTAGCCACATATCTACCATAGGCTCAGGGCTTTGGAGACTTATTTGGGGCAAATCACAGAGGAAGTCAGACAACACTAACAGGGAATGGAGACTTTGGAATCACACAAATCTGGGTTTGAATCATGACTTCAATTCCCTGTGTAGCAAAGTTCAACTCTAAATTTCCCTTTAGCAATAATAATCATAAATATAAATTTAGTGATTAGTCAAAAATAGAGTAGTTCTCCTGAATCAGAGAACAGCTTTCCCTGGAGAACAATACCATCTGATCTTTGTCTGAGTTCACAAGCCTAACAGAGCTCAAGAGCTCTGCCCTGTGACTTCCTTGATTCCTAAAATGAAACCAAGAAGCTCTGGTGTGTATGGAGTGCATATTAATCTAATGACTGAGACAAAAGTGACCTTGGTGATTGCTTTGTGACCTTGGACAAACTACGTCACCCCACTGACACTTGGCGGTCTGTTGATGAAAATGAAGATTAGCATACTCAATAGTTTATTTGTAGATGAAGAGAGATTATGCATGCAAAATGTGAATACCATACCCAACACAAAATCGGAATGAAGAAGACGATAGAGATGACACTTGTATGTGAATGATGAAGACAAGATCATGGGCTGTGGCGATGGCTTATCTGGAAGAGTGTTTGCCATGCAGGCACAAGGATCTGAATCCACACAAAAATCTAATTAGAATGGTATGCTTTCAATCTCAGGATGAAGGTGCAGAAAGAGTCTGTTTCCTGGGGCTCACTAGCCAGTCTAGTCTAATTAGCAAAGCCAGGCAAAATGAGAGACTCTGTCTCAGTAAACAAGGTGATGTCATCCTAAATGACGCCCTGGGGTTGACCTCTGATCTCCACTAGCATGTGTGAACATATGCACTCATCCATACCACTCAAAAGAAATCAAGACCTAGATGAGGGAATAATGTGTCGATGGTGCCTGAGGTAGAGATGATGATGGTGGTGGTGATGATAGAGGTGGTGGTGATGGCAGTGAAGATGGTGATGACTGTAATAGTGATGGTGGTAGTGGTGGTGATGATGATTGATGATGATGGTGGTGGTAGTGTGGTAATAGTGGTGGTGGTGGTGGTGATGATGATCTGGTGGTGGTGATGGTGGTGATGGTGGTGGTGGTGATGGTGGTGGTGGTGAGATGGTGATGACAGCAAAGGCCATGAGAACAGTGCAATAAGACCATTATAAGCAGTGATCACAATGTGATGCCTCTTGATGATGATGTCATTGATGTAGTTAAACAAAGCAAAGAAAGAAAACCCAGAAGTAAAGAAGGAAAGGGACAGGAACCTAGATGAAAGAAGACAGGAAAAGATACCAATGAAACATTAATTATAACTTACTGGTGAAATATTTACCTGATTAAATCTAAAGGGTTTTTGTATCTAGAACATACATCCTTCTCCTGATTAGGAATACAACACCAACCATACTATTGTCTTGAGCCTCTGGGGCCCACCAAGCCTCTCTCATCACTCAGCACCCCCTCCAGGGATGAGGAAGGAACTGTGTCCTTTGACTGTATAAGAATGTTTAGTCATGGTCCTCTTAACCATGTGTCTCCTGTTTTGTGAGCTGACATGAAGACCAACAAAATACAGGAGCCTTGTGACTTTACACTATTTATTTATTCATTCATTCATCCATTCATTCATTTTACATCAGCATTGCAGGCTTCTCTCTTCTCCCAGCCCCCCTGACATAGTTCCTCCTCCTCCCAACTCCCCTCCCCTTTTCTTCTGAGAAGGAAGAAGCCAACCTGGGTACTAACCCACCCTAGCACATCAAGCCACTGCAGGGCTAGACACAACCTCTCCCACCGAAACCAGATAAGGCAGCCAAGTTATGGGAACAGGATCCATGGGCAGGCAAGAGAGTCAAAGCCAGCACCTGCTCCAGTTATTGGGGGACTTGTATGTTCACCAAGCTGCACATCTGCTACATATGTGCACGGGGCCTAGGTCCAGTCCTTGTATACTGTTTTGTTATTGGTCCAGTCTGAGAGCCCCCAATGATCCAGGTTAGGTGAGTCTGTTGGTTTTCCTGTGGCATCCCTATACCATTTGGGTCTCTCAATCCTTCCCCCAACTCTTCCACAAGACGTCCCAAGCTCCATCTGTTTGATTTTGGTTCTCTGCATCTGTTTCAGTCAGCTGCTGGGTGTAGCCTTTCAGAGGATAGTTATGCTAGACTCCTGTGACCCTACATTTCAAGGGGACTATGACCAGCTCTGGAAAGATGTTGCCAACTCCCTTTCTCAGTGCCATCGTTCATGAAATGAAAAGGGAGCTTCTTTAAGAGTTCAGAGTACATCGTGCAGATGATTAAGTTCATGTACACAAATGTGCTGAGATCTCTCAAGCAGCAACTATGAGTATCATAATTTTTGGATAATTATGAAGTGCAGAATTACTCTAACAGTTAAAAGATGATTTTAGGAAGTTGTTTAATCTTGCTAAATCTCTACAAGATGAAATAATAAGCTTATGTAGTAGTACCAATCTTGTAAGATAATAATAAGCCTCAATGGAGAGACTCTAAAAGGATTGATATAGCATCATTCTGAGGACTGGGGATGTAAGTGGTAAGGAGCATGCTTAACATACACAAACCCTAGGCACAGTCCTCAACACTACATCTTCCAGGGTCTTTCAGTAACAGCTGGTATTACTATGTAAAAACAAATATAACATTTTTAAATATCTCAAGCTATAGATGTGACTATGGGCCACACTGGACTAAACTGTGAACATCTCTAAAGATGTAGTCCAACTATTTTAGTGTGTTTGGTATAAGCCTTTCATCACCTGTCTCCTGATGACTTTCTGCACAGACTAGACCTTCCCAAACCTCTTTCCTTCCTTCTGGCTGTCATATTCTTTCTCGGCTTCCATTCTTCATTATATTTTGATCCACATAAAACACTCAGCCCCCAGGCTAGGGAAGCTGAGGATAGAATCCTTTAGCACTCTTCTATCACAGCCCAGTTGGGTAATGTCCTGGCATTTAATCTGTTTCTCTACTACTTGTGCCTGAGGCAGATAGAGGACAGCTCTCCCCTTCCATCTTTATTGCAGGTTGCAGGTATTAAACTCTGGTCTCCTGGCTTATGCACCAGGTTGCCCTGACCTTCTGAGCCATCTCATTGGCTTAAGCCTAGACCTCTTGAGAGATTATTGCTATGGTTAGAATTTAAGGGTAGGGTCAGAGTTCATACTAAGGTTAGGTTAGAACCTATTAGGATTCATATTAGAAAAAAAGCTACGGGTGTGATTTGGGGACCTCAGAATAGGCAAATGAGACATGGGGTGAGCTAAAGTACTAAGACACAAGCACCCTTACATAAAGACCATATTTTATCCACTCTTTAAGATTAAATTTCACTTGAAATAATAACAAAAAATTCTGCATATGATTCATAAAGCAACTGTGTAAATCACTGTAAGGAAACAACTCCAGAGTCATCTGTCAGATTGAAGGATGGAGATCACAGCCCAGACCTAGGAACTTGACAGCCTCACAAATTAAAGCATTTCAATTCACAGACATGCTCCCTACAAAGCTAAAGCCACTCCATGAATGTGACCACTGTGGATCCTCAGAAAATAAATGATCTGTGAACACATCCCTACTGACCTGCAGGAGCTAGGTAGTGTGGCTAAGAGTATAAACAATATCACACCAACCTCATCAAACTGTAGATGGAAGTAAGGAAATATTTCAGAATGACTATGGTCTTAGCTAATTCAAAATTCCAGCCTGGAAGCCTGGATACAAGAGATTAGACAAGATACATAGTATGGGGACTAAGGCAGTCACTTCATTGTGAAAGCAAGAAAGCCTGACTTCAGATCTCAGCACCCACATAAAAATGTCAGGCATAGCAATATACACATGTAATCTCGACACTGGGTTTCCAGAGACAGGAGAATCCCTACACCTCTATGTACAGCATATACAGCTGAATCAGTGAGCTCTAGATTCAGAGAAAGACCTGTCCTCGGGGAGAAAAAGGTACAGAAGAGAGCAATATAGAAAGACACCTAACAGGAACCCAGGGATGGGAAAGATGGTGCAATGGTTAATAATGCTTACTGTTATTTCAGAGGACCTGGATTCTGTTCCTAGCATCCATATGGAAGACCACAACAACCTTTAACCCTAGTTCTAGGGGATCTGATGTTCTTTTCTGGCCCACAGTGCACATGGCACACAGAAACTAACACAGAGAGACAAACAGACAAATAGACAGACAGACAGACAAGCCGCATGTATTTTAATTTAAAAATTAGATGAATCCAAGGATGGTTAGATAGTAATAATTTATTAGATGTGGTAATCTTGAGAAAACGTGGAGGTTGAAGGAAGATGATTCTTTGCCAACTCAGATATTAGCTCACCATTCATGTAGAAGACTAGACCAAACTCCCATTTTAAACATTCCAAGCAACATACGGTCTCTGCCACAGCCACTGGACAAAAGCATCCATATGAAATTCATTTACAAAGATTGTGACTATGTTCCAATAAAGCTTTTTTTAAAATTTAAAATAGAGAACAAATTGGATTTGAACCATGGGCATTCTGGAAATGAAATTACTACAGGAGAGCAAGATCAGGACTATAATGTTATTTTTAAAGCCATGGATCCTTTTTGTTGTCATTGCTTCTGCTCTTGCTTAAGCAGAGTTAACTACTTCCATCCATTGCAAACAAACAAAATAACTACTGATCATTAGACAACAGGCTGCTGGGAACAGAAACAGACATGGATCTTATCCCAAGTCTTTTGACTCTCATTCGTGTGCTCTTTGGTAACATGTACTGTAAAGAAAAGAACACCCTGTCTGAATCATCTTCTGTTCTGACCCAAGCCCCACACTGCTATGGTCAACCTTGATTTTGAATTAAGAACCCCTGTTTCTTAGACCATCACCGAAACAAAGTATGCATCTGAGAGACTGCCTACGAATATGGAAAGCTGACAGCATCACCCTCAGGGCCAGATGTGGTCCAGACATCTGTGCTCTGATGGAGGTGCTCCATTTGGCAGGACCAGGGAGAGCTCAGCGGGGGCAGCATCAATTAGCAGCCTCTTTGGGGAAGGGATGATGACAGCTCATCACTGCAATCAAGCCTCATGCAGTCACTATAAATAATGGTGATCAAGACTGCCCAAGCACATAGACAGGCTCTGTGTGATTTTAAGAGAGAACAGCAGAAAACTCTAAAATTCTCATACATGGTCAGCAGAAGAGTTCTCAAAAACAAACAAAAAATCGGCAGTACTTGCAAACTGTTTACAATAGAACCTTAAGACTAGCTTAGGACTCATCTCCCTGGTTTGTGAGAATACACCCTAACAGGAATGCCCAACCTTCCTACATTGCTATATGATATATTGGGATAGATTCCTCATTTTCATGCATGAGGTCCCCAGACCATAGGCAAAGAATCAGAAAAGCAGATTTCTTTAGAAGATGTTCATCACACTGTGGCTTGTTTCAGAAATTAAAGGTGCAAGAGAGGGTCCAAAGGCATCAATTTCACTAGACATATTATGACATTCAGCCACATGTTGGGAAATAACCATGGCCATTGAATTTTGATGCTGAAGTATCTTTCATGGCCTGAGAAAACACTGCTACTATGTTAGGGGACACACAAAAGCAACTAGTGAACATAACGTGATAAACAGCAGCCAAACACATGAGCTCGCTTTTGCCTGCTTGGATATGGTGACTAGATGCTGGAGCCTTTCAAGGATTCTTCAGTTTCTGCCTAGTCCTTTTATCTTCTGTTTTTATATATTTTACTTTCATATATTTGCATACTGTATGTTAGATATTATTATCACATTTTTGAACATTGTTTTTGTGATTCTCCCTGCCCCTCTCCTCTCTCTACTACTCCTGCTCTGCCCCCTTGTGCTTTCCCAGCCCCAGACTCTTCTCTTTCATGTCCCATGTGTCCTTTTGCCCATTCTCCATCTATGATGGATTGAATGAGAGTGGCCACCATAGGTTAATATATTTGAATTTTTAGTTCCCAGTTGCTAGACTACTAAGTAGTAATTAGGAGGCATGGCCTTGTTGAACGAGGTATGTGACTAGGAGTGGGCTTTGATGTTTCAAAGGCACATGCAAGACCCAGTCTCCATCCCCATCTTGTCTGTGCATCAGGATGTATGTACTCAGCTACTGCTCTAACACCATGCCTGCCTGTGTGCTACCTGCTTCTTGCCATGATTGTCATGAATTCACCCTCTAAAACTGTAAACAAGCCCCCAATTAAAATGCATTTTTTAAGATGGCTTGGTTATAGTGTCTCTTCACAGCAATGGAGAAGTAACTAAGACACCATCCATCCTCATCACCTAGCATTCAGATACTACCTTGTAGGAGGAACAAGTCAGCACGCTCTGACTGGCAGCCCACAGTGGCCCATGCATGTGCAATAGTTGCCTCCACATCTGCTTACTCTGAAACCTGCCTGGTGCCTGGAGATGAATGACAACAGAGAGCATGACCAGAACAACCAATCAAATGGTACCAACTACATGGAGCAAGCAGTTATAGGTCAATGACAAATGGAGGGTAGAAAGGCACACTCTAATCCTACAATAAATAACTCTGCTTCCACTTATCACCTGACTCCTGGAGTCTGTGTCATTGATTCCGTGCCTTCTTACTCCCTACTCCAAGGACTATCCTGAGGGGCTGAGGCCTAGGGCAACACTAACTTACCCCATTGAGAACACCTATTATTAAGAAATCTGACAACAAGTGTTAGAGAGAATATGGAGAAAAGGGGACCCTTATCCATGTTGGCTGAGGTACAAATTAGTATAGTCATTGTGAAAATTAGAACAGAGTTTCCTCAAAAAATGAAAACTATATTTACCATGTGACCCAGATATACCACTACTGGAAATATCTCCAATGCACTCCATACTCTACGACAGAGATACACACCCATGTTTATTCATGAGAACAAGGAAAAGGATGCAGCCTAGATGTCCGTCATTTGATAATGAAAATGAGGTCATAGAAGGCGTTGCCAGAGCATCTGTGGGAGACATCTTGGTTCCCGGACCCTGCCAAGACTAGTCTGCACAGGCAAGAGTGTGGACTACAGAAGCTAATAGCTTCTGGGACAGGAGGGAGCCACAGAGCTTCTGAGGCAGAACCCATTTCAGGCTCCAGACATTCGGGCACCTTCCCTGCCAAAAGACAGGTGTCTGCCCTGCCCGGGACGGCTTTGCTGGAGTACCTGAGGGAGCCATCTTGGTCCCTGGATCCCGCTGAGACTAGTCTGCACAGGTGAGAGGGTAGACTACAGAAGCTAACAGCTTCTGGGAAAGGCCCAGTTTTAGGCCTTCATCTTCTGCCAGGAGGCAAGTTCAAACTCCAGATATCTGTGCACCTTCTCTGCAAGAGGAGAGCTTGCCTGCAGAGAGTGCTCTAACCACTGAAACTCAGGAGATAGCTAGTCTCCCAGGTCTGCTGGTAGAGGCTAACAGAATCACAAAAGGAACAAGCTCTAACCAGAGACAACTATAACAACTGACTCCAGAGATTACCAAATGGCAAAAGGCAGACATAAGAATCTTACTAACAGAAACCAAGACCACTCACCATCATCAAAACACAGCGCTGCCACCTCAGCCAGTCCTGGGCACCCCAAAACACACAAAAAGCTAGACCCGGATTTAAAGACATATCTCATGATGATGGTAGAGGACAACAAGAAGGACTTCAATAACTCACTTAAAGAAATACAGGAGAGCACTGCTAAAGAGTTACAAGTCCTTAAAGAAAAACAGGAGAACACAACCAAACAGGTAGAAGTCCTTAAAGAAAAATAGGAAAATACATCCAAACAGGTGATGGAAATGAACAAAACCATGCTAGACCTAAAAAGGGAAGTAGACACAATAAAGAAAACCCAAAGTGGAACAACTCTGGAGATAGAAACCCTAGAAAAGAAATCAGGAACCATAGATGCGAGCATCAGCAACTGAATACAAGAGATGGAAGAGAGAATCTCAGGTGCAGAAGAATCCACAGAGAACAAGGCACAACAATCAAAGAAAATGCAAAATGCAAAAAGATCCTAACTCAAAACATCCAGGAAATCCAGGACACAATGAGAAGACCAAACCTACAGATAATAGGAGTAGATGAGAATGAAGATTTTCAACTTAAAGGGCCAGCAAATATCTTCAACAAAATTATAAAAGAAAACTTCCCAAACCTAAAGAAAGAGATGCCCATGAACATACAAGAAGCCTACAGAACTACAAATAGACTGGACCAGAAAAGAAATTCTTCCTAACACATATTAATCAGAACAACAAATACACTAAATAAAGACAGAATATTAAAAGCAGTAAGGGAAAAAGGTCAAGTAACATATAAAGGCAGGCCAATCAGAATTACACCAAATTTTTCACCAGAGAAATGAAAGCCAGAAGATCCTGGACAGATGTTATACAGACACTATAAGAACACAAATGCCAGCCCAGGCTACTATACCCAGCCAAACTTTCAACTACCATAGATGGAGAAACCAAAGTATTCCACGACAGAACCAAATTCACACATTATCTTTCCACGAATCCCACCCTTCAAAGGATAATAACAGAAAAAAAAAAAACAATACAAGGACGTAAACCATGTCCTAGAAAAAGCAAGAAAGTAATCCTTCAACAAACCTAAAAGAAGACAGCCACAAGAACAGAATGCCAACTTTAACAACAAAAATAATAGCAAGCAACAATTACTTTTCCTTAATATCTCTTAATATCAATGGACTCAACTCCCCAATAAAAAGACATAGACTAACAAACAGGCTACACAAACAGGACCCAACATTCTGCTGCTCACAGGAAACCCATCTCAGGGAAAAAGACAGACACTACCTCAGAATGAAAGGCTGGAAAACAATTGCCGAGCAAATGGTCTGAAGAAAAAGCTCAAGTAGCCATTCTAATATCTAATAAAATCGACTTCCAACCCAAAGTCATCAAAAAAGACAAGGAGGGGCACTTCATGCTCATCAAAGGTAAAATCTTCCAAGAGAAACTCTCAATTCTGAATATCTATGCTCCAAATGCAAGGGCAGCCACATTCATTAAAGAAACTTTAGTAAAGCTCAAAGCACACATTGCACCTCACACAATAATAGTGGGAGACTTCAACACATCACTTTTATCAATGGACAGATCATGGAAACAGAAACTAAACAGGGACACAGTGAAACTAACAGAAGTTATGAGACAAATGCATCTAAAAGATATCTACAGAACATTTTATCCTAAAACAAAAGGATATACCTTCTTCTCAGCACCTCATGTTACCATCTCCGAAACTGACCATATAATTGGTCACAAAACAGGCCTCAACAGATACAAAAATATTAAAACTGTCCCATGCATCCTATCAGACCACCATGGACTAAGACTGATCTTCAATAACAACATAAATAATAAAAGCAACATTCTCATGGAAACTGAACAGCACTCATCTCAATGATACCTTGGTCAAGGAAGGAATAAAGAAAGAAATTAAGGACTTTTTAGAGTTTAATGAAAATGAAGCCACAACATACCCAAACTTAAGGGACACAATGAAAGCATTTCTAAGAGGGAAACTCATAGCTCTGAATGCCTCCAAAAAGAAACTGGAGAGACCACACACTAGCAGCTTCAAAACACACCTAAAATCTCTAGAACAAAAGGAAGCAAATTCACCCAAGAGGAGTAGACGGCAGGAAATAATCAAACACAGTGGCAAAATCAACCAAGTGGAAAAAAGAAGAACTATTCAAAGAATCAACCAAACGAGGAGCTGGTTCTTTGAGAAAATCAACAAGATAGATAAACCCTTAACCAGCCTCACTAAAGGGCACAGGGACAGCATCCTAATTAACAAAATCAGAAATGAAAAGGGAGACATAACAACAGATCCTGAAGAAATCCAAAACACCATCAGATCCTTCAACAAAAGGCTATACTCAACAAAAGTGGAGAACCTAGATGAAACGGACAAATTTCTATACAGATACCAGGTACCAAAGTTAAATCAGGATTAGGTTAATGATCTAAATAGTCCTATATCCCCTAAAAAAATAGAAGCAGCCATTAATAGTCTCCCAACCAAAAAAAAAAAAAAAAAAAAAAAAAAAAGCCCAGGACCAGATGGGTTTAGTGCAGAGTTCTATCAGACCTTCAAAGAAGATCTAATTCCAGTTCTGTACAAATTATTCCACAAAATAGAAGCAGAAGGTACTCTATTCAACTCATTCTATGAAGCCACAATTACTCTGATACCTAAACCACAGAAAGACCAAACAAAAATAGAGAACTTCAGACTACTTTCCCTTATGAATATTGATGCAAAAATCCTCAATAAAGTTCTTGCTAACCGAATCCAAGAACACATCAAAACAATCATCCATACTGACCAAGTAGGTTTCATTCTGGGGGTGCAAGGATGGTTTAATATATGGAAATCCATCAATGTAATCCATTATGTAAACAAACTCAAAGACAAAAAAAGCCCACAGGATCATCTCAATAGATGGGGAGAAAACATTTGACATAATCCAACACCCACTCATGATAAAAGTCTTGGAAAAATCAGGAATTCAAGGCCCATACCTAAACATGATAAAAGCAATCTACAGCAAACCAGTAGCCAACATCAAAGTAAATGGTGAGAAGCTGGAAGCAATCCCACTAAAATCAGGGACTAGACAAGGCTGCCCACCTTCTCCCTACCTATTCAACATTCTACTTGAAGTCCTAGGCAGAGCAATTAGACAACAAAAGGAGATCAAGGGGATATAAATTGGAAAGGAAGAAGTCAAAATATCACTTTTTTGCACATGATATGATAGTATATATAAGTGACCCTAAAAATTCCACCAGAGTACTACTAAACCTGATAAACAGATTCAATGAAGTAGCTGAATATAAAATTAACTCAAACAAGTCAATGGCCTTTCTCTACACAAAGGATAAACAGGCTGAGAAAGAAATTAGGAAAACAACACCCTTCTCAATAGTCACAAATAATATAAAATACCTTGGCGTGACTCTAACTAAGGAAGTGAAAGATCTGTATAATAAAAACTTCAAGTCTCTGAAGAAAGAAATGAAAGAAGATCTCAGAAGATGGGAAGATCTCCCATGTTCATGGATTGGCAGGATCAACATCATAAAAAATGGCTATCTTGCCAAAAGCAATCTACAGATTCAATACAATCCCCATCAAAATTCCAAATCAATTCTTCAACGAATTAGAAAGGGCAATCTCCAAATTCATCTGGAATAACAAAAAACCTAGGATAGCAAAAACTCTTCTCAAGGATAAAAGAGCCTCTGGTGGAATCACCATGCCTGAACTAAAGCTTTACTACAGAGCAATTGTGATAAAAACTGCATGGTACTGGTATAGTGACAGACAAGTAGACCAATGGAATAGAATTAAAGACCCAGAAATGAACCCACACACATATGGTCACTTGATCTTTGACAAGGGAGCTAAAACCATCCAGTGGAAAAAAAGACAGCATTTTCAACAAATGGTGCTGGCAAAACTGGCAGTTATCATGTAGAAGAATGCGAATTGATCCGTTCCTATCTCCTTGTACTAAGGTCAAATTTAAGTGGATTAAGGAACTCCACATAAAACCAGAGACAGTGAAACTTATAGAGGAGAAAGTGGGGAAAAGCCTCAAAGATATGGGCACAGGAGAAAAATTCCTGAATAGAACAGCAATGGCTTGTGCTGTAAGATCGAGAATCTACAAATGGGACCTCATAAAATTGCAAAGCTTCTGCAAGGCAAAAGACACCGTCAATAAAACAAAAAGGCCACCAACAGATTGGGAAAGGATCTTTACCTATAATCAGATAGGGGACTAATATCCAATACATATAAAGAACTCAAGAAGATGGACTGCAGAAAATCAAATAACCCCATTAAAAAATGGGGCTGAGAGCTAAACAAAGAATTCTCCCCTGAGGAATACCGAATGGCTGAGAAGCACCTGAAAAAATGTTCAGCATAATTAATCATCAGGGAAATGAAAATCAAAACAACCCTGAGTTTCCACCTCACAGCAGTCAGAATGGCTAAGATCAAAAATTCATGGGACTGCAGATGTTGGCAAGGTTGTGGAGAACGAGGAACACTCTTCCATTGTTGGTGGGATTGCAAGCTTGTACAACCACTCTGGAAATCAGTCTGGCGGTTCCTCAGAAAATTGGACATAGTACTACTGAAGGATCCTGCAATACCTCTCCTGTGCATATATCCAGAAGATGTTCCAACTGGTAAGAAGGACACATGCTCCACTATGTTCATAACAGCCTTATTTATAATAACCAGAAGCTCGGAAGAACCCAGATGTCCCTCAACAGAGGAATGGATTCAGAAAATGTGGTACATTTACACAATGGAGTGCTACTCAGCTATTAAAAAGAATGAATTTATGAAATTCCTAGGCAAATGGATGGACCTGGAGGGCATCACCCTGAGTGAGGTAACCCAATCACAAAAGAACTCACATGATATATATTCACTGATAAGTGGATATTAGCCCAAAAACTTAGAATACCCAAGATATAAGATACAATTTGCGAAACACATGAAACTCAAGAAGAATGAAGACCAAAATGTGGATACTTTGTCCCTTCTTAGAATTGGGAACAAAACACCTATGGAAGGAGTTAAAGAGACAAAGTTTGAAGCTGAGATGAAAGGATGGACCATCTAGAGACTGCCATACCCGGCATCCATCCCATAATCAGCCTCCAAACACTGACACCATTGCATACACTAGCAAGATTTTGCTGAAAGGACCCTGATATAGCTGTCTCTTGTGAGACTATGCCGGGGCCTAGCAAACACAGAAGTGGATGCTCATAGTCAGCTATTGGATGGATCACAGAGCCCCCAATGGAGGAGCTAGAGAAAGTGCCCAAGGAGCTGGGGGGATGTGCAGCCTTATAGGTGGAACAACAATATGAACTAACCAGTATCCCCCGGAGCTCATGTCTCTAGCTGCATATGTATCAGAAGATAGCCTAGTCGGCCAGCAGTGGAAAGAGAGGCCCATTGGTCGTGAAAACTTTATATGCCTCAATACAGGGCAACGCAACGCCAGGTCCAAGAAGTGGGAGTGGGTGGGTGGGAAAGTGGGTGGGGGAGGGTGTGGAGGACTTTCGGGATAGCATTGGAAATGTAAATAAAATAAATACCTAATTAAAAAAAAAACCAAAAACAAAAAAGAATATGAGGTCATAAAACCAATGGAATATATTCACTTGTGAAGAAAAATAAATATGAAATTTGAAAGATAATGGATGGATATGGAAAGTATAATATTAGGTGAGATGACCCAAACTTGGGAAGACAAACTCACATGTTCTCCTTCAGTTGTGGACCCTACCTATAATGTAAGCCTGGATATATGCAATCAAGGGTTGCTCCCATAGGTTTTTTTTAATGATGCTCTATGGAGTCAATAAAGAATGAAGGGCTAGTGAAAAAATCCATAGTGTTAGGAGATAGTGCAGGCAATTTAAAGGCTGTGACAGTATAGCAATTCCTCATGTTGATTTTTAAAGCCTCTCCAAAAATTCTAAGCAGGAACTTAAATATCACTCCTTCAGGGGAATCTACCCATTGTCCCAGGTGGTCACATGACATTTCATAATCTCTAAAAGCATTCTGTGTCTGTCCTTCAAAGGATATAAAAGGAAGTGTCATTATGGTACATAATCATGTCATTGTATGTATTCTATACTGTATGTTTATATTATAATGAAATCTATCAGTGTATGGCACTCATTAATCTTAAAATATCAGATGTGGTTGTCACTCTAAACAGCATGTGGTTATTTAAACTTCAGTGTAAACTAATTACAGTGATTCTTAAAACTCTACTTTTCAGTCACATTGACCCCATTCAGTATAGCCAGTAGCCAAATGCAACAGGGTGCCACACGTACAGACAGAATATATTTTTAAAAAATCCTATCCCTGTAGTTCTTCTGGGCAATGCCAGTTCCATGAATTCCTATTCCCATTACCCCAAGTCCAGTGTAAATACCTGGCACTGTAGAGACACTTGGTAAATACAATAAGATGTTTTCATTGACATCAATATGAACTAACCAGTACCCCCAGAGCTCCTTGGAACTATACCACCAATCAAAGAAAACACATGGTGGAACTTGTGCTCTAGCTGTATATGTAGCAGAGGATGACTTAGTCAGGCATCAATGGGAGGAGAGGCCCTAGGTCCTGTGAAGGTTCTATGCCCCAGTATAGGGGAAGGCCAGGACCAGGAATGGGAGTGGGCAGGTTGGAGAGCAGGGGGAGGGGGGAATCTACACATACACATGTTCACAGGAACGCATACATATATGTACACATTCACAATCACGTGAATACCTACACATATGCATGTGTACATTTGCACACTTACATGAACATGTACATACATAAGCATACATGCACACTCACATGGCAGGCACACACACACTGTAGTCACATTGGTTTTCTATTTTCAAATCACCAGCACCATGCATTTGCAATTGCATTTGGAAAGGAATAAACAAGATCAATAATGGGGAAACACCCTGGGCTCTAATGCATCCACACAGGCAACTGGTGCCTAAAAGTAAGGTTGTCATTAAGGAAGCAAACCAGAGCCAAGTTAGCTGTGCACATCAGAAGTAGAAGTAGCATTCTCCTGGGACTGGGGCTGGGACACTTGGCATTACAGATATGAACATCTGAAAATGATCAACCTGTTCTCTCATTTTTTAATTTTTAAAAAAATATTTAGAAAATTGTTAATATCCATAGATCTGTTTTAAGCCCATGCTATATAATTCAGCCTGTGAATTCTCTACTTCTTCTCTTCCTCCAAAAACCAACTACTCCAGACCTCAGTGTAAATTTCTGTGGAAGCATTTCACTACCCACATTCTTAGTTACAGGAAGTTCTCAGATTAATATCAAATGCACAAGTAATTCTTTGTCCTGGTAGGTGGGAAACTAGTAGCAGACAGTTAAGTCATTCTACAAATGTCTTATTGGGTATCTACTGTATGGTTGACATTGTTTTAGACACTGAAACAGATCCATGGACAAAACATAAAGAAATTAAAATGATTGACATCTTGAAGCTTACAGCCCTGCTGAATAATGGAGTCATCCAGAAAGTTATGAAAAATCCTGTCTCTTAGAGCACACTTCCCAGAAACTCTGAAGTCCAAGGAGTGGAGTTGTTTATTAATTATTACAATATATGATAGACATAATGCAAAAGAAGGGAGCATTTGTTTGGGTCTCATGGTTTCAGAGGGTTTTATTCCATGGGAAGGTGGTCATGGACCTGGCTGGGGCTCTTAACATCATACCAGATGGGAGCATGTGAGTTGAACTAAGACTGGCTGCCATCACCAAGGCCTGCCCCTAGTGGCCTATTTCTTCCTATGCTCCAGGTCCCCCAAAACAATACCACCAGACAGGGAGAAAGCTTTCCAATACAATGAGCTGTGTGAACCTTTCAGATGCAGTGTAACAGGGAGCAAAAAGCTTGTTCTTTAAGCTTCCCTGGTGATTCTGGTGCATAAATTCACCCAGAGAGCCTGAGCTGGTGATCCAAATTAGCAGTTCTCAGAGATCCTGAGACCAGTAGGAAGAGCATGCTCTGGGAACTGGCTAGAAATGCAAACTCTCAAACCACTTCCTAAAGGCAAAGAGTCATCAGCTCCTGGTTGTCTTCTGGCATCTGTGCTTGCTAAGTCCCCAAGTCAATTCTGACTCATGCTCAAGTATGAAATCCAGTGTTGACCTAGTTTCATTTTCATGCTGTTGTAAAATATCCTGAGAATAAGCAACTTAGAGATGATAGAGTTTATTTGAGCTCAGAATTCCAGGTTACAGTCCATCACAGCAGGGACATTAAGGTGATGGGAAGAACACAAAAAAGGAATGTAAACCTGCTACTATTCATTTTACATTCTTTACCTTTATACAGTTCAAGATCCTCTGCCTTAGGGAATGGTACAACCTACAAGGGGTAGGGCTTCCAACATTGTTAAGGTAATTAACACATTCCCCAGTAAACATGCCCACAGGCCAGTCGACCTAGACAACCCTTTATTGAGTCTCTCTTGCAGGGAATTATAGACTGTGTCAAGGTGACAAACTAACCATCATAAAGGCTCTAAGCAAAATGACATAGGGGTGAGTTTCCATGATAGAGAAATCCTACTCTTACTTCTGCAAAGTCACTACATACCTGGGAGGGGAACCACACAAGTAGCTTTCCAAAAGGAATCAGCCAACTGCCAGATGGGGTTCACAAAGTCTCTATCCAGATAGCCTAGACACTGCCTCTCTTAAGTCAGCTAGAATCCTGTTCATCAGACAGCTGCTCCTTCCAGATGCTAATGAGCTTGGCATGGGGCTTCCTGTAATAAACTATGAGGCACAGGTATAAGCCAGGAACTGTGGGTTCATGGTTGGTTTTCAGACAGTGTACTCTCTTGGGGTTCAGATGTGCTTATGGAAGGTCCTGTGTTTGTTTTGCTCCATTATGGCTACTGAGAGACCTTATCCGATGTTTGACATCTGTCCGATTGTTCATAAGCAACAGGAGCAGGTGAGTCCTGGGCTACTCCCACCATTAGAGACATTTGTCTCTAGCACTTGAAATACATTCCCCAGCTCCCATGACTATTTGAAGCCTGTATCTCTCACAGAAAGGGGGACCCTATGACATAAATAGTCCCATTCTACCCAGCATACATAATCATAGATAGGTGTGTATTGGTGACAAACACCATCTCTTGTCAAATATACATTCTCATCCTTTTACTCTGCCCCCAACAAAGACTTACCACCATGGTTTGAATTTGATAGCCATTCCTTGACTCTTCTCTATTCGGCATCCACCCAAATTTAAGTAAGCAGCCTCCCTCCTTCTGTGACAACTATGAGCACTTTCCACCCCATCCCTTCCCTATCATGATGGATTAAATCTTCAAAGTATGAACTAACATAAATCTTCTCACCTTTTAGTTGTATCTTGTGAGTTATTCAGTGACAGCAACAACAACAAAAAAAGTAACTAACACAAGCACAGTAATACCTTCCCTGAGTCTGTCACATGTGTCTGTATGCTGGCTCCACCCAAGAATATTAAGCAATCCTGATGTCCAGTTCAAGGCTCACAGTGAGTTGAGGGGTCTTGAAAAAGAAGTGCTCAAAAGTCCCAACTAATTACCGAGCAGGAAGTCACGGGTATGAGCCAGGCAATGCAGGTGCTTGGTCAGTTTTCAAACATTCTCTCTTGGTGCTCAGCTATGGTTATGGAAGGTCCTGGGTCTTCTACATCATGACCACTGAGTGACCTTGTCCATTGTTTGTTATCCATCATATTGTTCATAAGCAACAAGAGCAGATGAGTCCTGGGCTACTCTCCACTATTGAAGCAATTTGTCTCCTCCACATCCCTTCAGTGCTCTGTTATCTCTGGCTTGTTTTTGTTTTTGTTTTTGTTTTGTTTTAACTGAGTCTCTTTCTTCTAACAGTGATGAATATCACCATTTTAACTTCCTCTGAAATAAACACCATATATGGGAATATACAGGGCTGGGCATGTATGTGTAAGGGAGCCCATATACTCCCAAAAGTATACTACAGTTAGAGTTCAAAACAGAAGGGGCTGAAGACATGGTTCAGAGGTTAATATACTTGCTGTTCTTCAAGATGATCTGAGCTCAGTTCCCAGGAACCACATTGAGCACCTCACAACCTCTTATAACTGTAGGTCAAGGAGATCTAATGCCCTCTTCTAACCTCCACGGGTATCTGCACTCATGTTTTACACACACACACACACACACACACACACACACACACACACACACACACACACACACACAGAAATAAAAAATAAAAACATAATTCTTTTTTTAAAAATGGAATTAAATTACAAAACCCAACTCCCAGTTCCTACTTTCAACTTGCTAAATGTCTAGCATACGCTAATGCCTCAACTTGTCAAAACCCCAGATGGGATGATGAGTTATCTCTAGCCAAGTGGGTTTCTTGGGGTGAAAGAAACCAGATAACTATGTAGACATAATGATAGTCAAGGCAGCAGATTCTTAAGAAATGAACATAAGGCATGCAAATGGGAGAAAATAAGTTGGTTTCAACAACACTAACATTAAGGGCAACAAGGATACTCAGTTGAAGTGACTTCTAATGACTCCAGAGTAGGTACAAGAAGTTGACTGGGCAGAATCCTTGTCATCTAGGTTACCCTTAAGCTCTGAGAAATAGCCTTTGTTCTATGATAAAAACACTCTAAATCAACTTGGGGAAAGGGATTGTTTGGCTTACACTTCCAGTTCATCTCAGAGGGAAGTCAGGGCAAGAACTCAAACAGGAACTTGGAGGCAGGTTGGAGGGAAGCGGCTTGCTGGCTCATTTTCTGGCTTGCTTATGGCCCAGGACCATCTTCCTAGGAATTGTGCCAACCACACTAGTCTGGGCCTTCCTGCTAAACAATAACCAAGAAAATCCCTCCACAGACATGCCCAGAGGGCAATCTAATCTAGGAAATCTCTGAACTGTGACTCCTTCTTCAGAGTTTAGACTGTGTTAAGTTGACAATTGAGGCTAACTAGGGTCCAGTGTAAGCTCACACTGGACACTGGATTTGCTTAGAGAGCCACTCTCCAACATTTTCTGATTGCATGCCCTATGTTAGGCATGGTGTACAGAAGTAGAAAACATACACAAATTCTTCCCAAACATGTTCCCAGTTAGTTAGGGGGAAAAGAGGCACAAACAAAACTATCTTAATTCAGAATAATAAAGGAAAGCACATACAAAGTACAGTATAGCACCGAGCAAGGCGGCATTCCTTCAGTCAGAGGCTGGGGAAGCACATGGCAGAAAGGGGTCAGGTTTCACGTGGACTTTAGAGGGGGTAGATAGGAGCTTTCTCAGTTGGTAAATTAAGACCGGTCAAGAAAAAGTGACCCTCAGTAAGAAGGGACAACAGATGTCAAGATGTAAAATCATGATATGCGCTGCTTCAACCCAGAGTCTTGAAATCTGTACAAAACTGAATTATCTCAGAAGACCTGAGATGGCACAGCTACTGTTGTACCATACGACCTTCACTATATATGTTCCCTTATAAATCGAGGACATTATCAATAAACACCATAGATGTTATTATCAGTAGTCTTACTCACAAGATATAATTCTAAGAACTGAGAATGGACCCAGGGGACAAAGTGTTCACTGTGCATCAATAAGAACCTGAGTTCCATCCCAGAACCACCCAGCTAAAATTTTAAGTTTCATCGAGAGACTCTGCCTCAAAAGATAAGGTAGAGAGGTGACTGAAAATGACACCAGAACCCTGTCTTCAACTTCCACATGAACCCTTGTGGGTGACTGCACCTATGTACCCACACATACACTAGTTAGGGGGAGGGAGAACTTCAAACACACAAAGCTGTGCAGACACAATAGAGGAGCACAGTGACATGAGTCTGCAGTCCCTTTTCTGTAGTGAGTTTGAGGCCAGCTTGAACCGCAGAGTGAAACCCTGGATGAAAATAACTAAAAGGGAATTTTTTTTCATGGGGCAGGAGAAACAGTATAGGTGTTTGAAGCCACACAGGCAACTTGATTTCAGTCCTGGGACCCATATATTGGAGGGGAAAAGAGATTCCTACATATGATCCTCTGACCTCTACACAAATTATGTAGCATGTGTGCGTGCATGTGTACACACATGTAAATAAATGTAATAAAAAATATTTATATAGTTTAAACTTCAGGGCATATTTATCTAGTGTATCTTGCTTTACAGTTCTGTCTGCATGAGGGTTCCCTGTTCTGTGCTTACAGCTCTCCCCAATTAAGATATGATTAAGTGGCTTCAGTTCTCTAAACCAGGCTTTCCAAACAATGTACACCAATACTGAAGGTTTTTTAATTTTTTATCCAGCCTTTACCTAGTTGCTGTCTGTTTCTACACAATTTATTCAGGGAGAGAATGGCCAGAGGGCAGGAGACTCCCTCCAGGTCTTCTCTGAACTTGGCTTCTAGGAAGTCAAGTTTAGTTAGTTATTTGTAAGATAACAGGCCACTAGAGAGTCCTGGCCTCTTCCTCGGGCTTATGTTTTTCCTACCAGAGACTCTGGAGCTAATTTAAGGGCAGCTGCCTAGAGCCCTGGGCTTCATAGACTATGTGAGTGAACTTCCCCTGGGTGGCTCACACTGAAAGAGACCTATCTGTCTGAGTTCACTGGCTAGAGAGGCTGCCCATGACAGATGTTTTCAGAATTCTCCATCTATGCTTCAGACAAGCAAGTTCCCTACTATTTCAGAGAGTGTGGACTCCTCTTCTCAGCCCCTCTGTTCTGCATCTGTTCCACGGATGACTGGCCAGTAAATTCTTTCAGAAACTCCACATGTCAGCTATGCCCAGAGGCAACCAGCCCTATGAAAACTGGATCCTCGTGAGGGTGGACAAAAGATAATGGGTACTAAGAGAATGCCTCTTCTGGGTTAGCTGGAGGGCTAATAAAGATGGAGATGACATGGTACAGATAAAAAAGCTTGTCATAGGCAGTAACTACTGCTATGGGTTGTCACTGCACACTGGATCACTGAGTGTCAGAAAGTCACCTCCCACAGCTGAAAGGCTGCTATGAACCCTTTCATGGGCTGTGGGCCCCCTACTACCTGTTGGAGCTTCTGTTGTTGGAAAATGGGCAAATGAACCTTTCCCTTCCAAAGAGCCAGTCATGCCATTGATGAGAACTCCACCCTCATAACCTCATTCATCTAAGGCCTCAAATACTATCATATTAGGGCTGGAGTTTCAATATATGAATGTGAGTAGTTCCCAGACAGCCCATCTAAAAATTTGTTCCATGAAATGCGAGCATAGAGAATATCCATGTTCTAAAACAGTTCATGATTTCATATATGTGGTAGAAATGGTTCTGTAAACCAATCCACAGGCATTTGACTATAGCATTCACAAGTCTAGAAGCTTATATACACAAAAAGGTAAAAAGAAAAACAAGTGTACTCAATACATTAAGAAAATAAGAATATTTTAATACTAAATTCCATGAAGAAGGACCAAGGGAGTCCTGGTGAGAATGAGAAGTATTAAGAAGGCTGTGTTCCTATCCTCACATGCCTTACCCTTGGGTGGTACTTACCAGGGTCACTTTGGGATCTGTCTTCCTAGTCTACCTCTCTATCTCTTTCACTCTGACTTTGACACCCTGGCACAAGCCTCATCTCCTACTCTCTCCTCATCCTTGTTTTCTCTTTGCATCTTTAGCTTACAACTGCTTTCTTGATACTGCTTCCTATTTGGTTTGCTTCTTTTCAAAATGCTTTTTTGTATAATGTAATAGAGATACATAAATCATAATGTATGTACTTTGGATGGATTTCCACATATATACACATCTATATGACTATATCCCAATCAGATGTCATCCTCAATCTCTCTCCACCTTAGTTTTTGAGAGAGTATCTTGTCATTGAAGCTGGCGCTCTCTGATTCTGCTAGACTGGCAGGCCAGCAAGGTCCAGAAAGACCCTATCTCTGCCTCTGAATCTCCATATCTGGGGTTACAGGGGAACAAAGTCACCTCAGCTTTCCCAGGTGGGTGTAGGAGGTAGAACTCAGGCGGTCATGTCTATGTAGCAACAGTTACTGACTGAGCCATCTTTCCAGCCTAGTTTCTTCTGTGTGGATGGGAGCCAAGCAGCCATTCTACAAACCCTGAAAACAGCTCTATGGTGTGAATTCCTGAGGTTAACGATCTAAATAAATCGGTCTTGTCTTGCCTCTGCTAAACTGCTTGAAAAATGATGTTTTACAGCCTGCATAGATCAGGTTGGTCTTTCCTTCCTTTGAAAGTTATCCTCAGTAGAAATTGTCATGCTACCTAATGAACCAATATTAGTTTAACTACATGTTGTTAATTAAAAGCAGAGATTTATACAAGCTTTTCCCTTAGGAATAAAAGTAAGAATATCATACTTCAAGCTTCCAGAAGCAGAAGAGCGGTCCCAGAATTTACAAGCCTCCGTTAATGGTTATGGTGAATTTTCTTTTAAGGGTGTCTTACTCTGGAGACCTCATTCTATTTCCAAGGAAGATCTGACCCAAGATGACTCTTTATAGGCCAGGCCATTTAGCTTTTGTGTGAGAGGAGACTTTTTTTGTTAGCCTAGATGCTCAGTCTCTTTTTTTATCTCAAACCATTTTCCTGGAAAGCCCACGTGAATTATGTTCACAAGAAAGAGAAAGCCAGGTCTGAGAGGCTGTTTCAGTAGGCAATGAGCTTGCATATAAATCTGACAAGCTGAGCTCAGATCCAAGCATCCACAAACAGGTGAATGTAGAAGCACACGGGGGTAGCATATGCATCTATAATCCCAGTGTTCCTGTGCTCGTGTGGGAGGCAGAGGTAGACAAGTCTCCAGAAACTTGGAGGCCATCTATCCTACCACATGCAACAGTGAGCAATGTGAGAGAGCCTGCAAACAATCTGGAAAGTAAGACTGACCCTGAACTTGTTCTCTGACCCCCTGCACTTCTCCTGTGGCACACACGCACACATATGAACACACATACACAAATACACAAAGCAAGACCACACACAGAAAAGACTGAAAAAGTAGAAAAAGAAAGGAAAAGCCTGACCTCCTATTCATTCCAGATGGATACCCATAAGTCTTTTATTGAGTTCTTCTACAAGTGAATCCAAAAATAAGGATTAATTTGCAGCTATCAATAAGAGGTTCAAGGACACATGAGCTGAGAGAAGTCTGTGAGTTACTTCTGATCATATAACCTGACATACACAATAGACAGGAATGAAATATTTCTTTTATGACATGTGGTTTCAGATTGCTCAGTCCAGTGTGGTAGCAGTGTCATAGTAAAGTAAGTCATAGAGTGGCAGCCAGGAAGTAAGTAATGGGGATCAGGGAAGAGTAACCTCCCAAGGGTGCCCTTCCATTGTCATGACTCCCTCCAACTAGACCCCACCTCCTCCTTTTCCCATCTCCCAAAGATGCAATCATACTATGAATCCATGAAAAGGTGAAGTCCTTGCTTAGGTCAGAGTCCTCATCATTTAATCATTCCTGGAAACTCCATCACGGATGTCCTTCAATGTCTCCAAGCCAAGTATCAATCCAATCAAGTTGACAATTAAGATGAATCATACGACAAGAAAGGAAGGAACATAATGGGTATGCTAAGGAGGGAGAGAATGGCTGTGCTGTCAGAAAAGTTCTCATTCTAAGTAATAATTCAACCACACTAACCCAGTGCAGAATACACACATCAGAGCCATTCATCAGGTGTGCCAAAGCTGGGGACTGATCACTCACATTTCCAGCTTCTGCTCACAGGCAGAGTAGACTCTATTGGCCAAAGAGAACCACCAACTGGCCAGATGAATGAAGGTTAACCTCCATAAATGACTACCTGAAGGGAGGTAGGCAGAGCAAGCCATAGCTGTGGAATAGTGCCCCAGAGCAGAAGTGGGATAAAGGCCAGCCCACCAGCCATTCACGTCAGTCTCATGTCTTCCTTTGGCAGACCAAGAGAGTTTGGCATACTTTCCAGTTTATCATGGTAGTCAGTGCATCTCTGAGACCTATGAGAAGCAGGCTGCAAGATTCCTCTCTGTGTGGGCCTTAAGGTTAGTACAACAGAGAAAAATGACACGAGGGGATTGCTGTTCCATTCAGAGTGAGCTCAGGAGAGTCACCTGACCTCAATAAAACTCAGTGTTGTCTATCTACAGTTTAGGATATCAAGGCACTATCTTATTAGCACAGACTTTGAAGAGAAGTAACATTGGTTCATATCTATGGTTAAGAAAGCTGAGCATCTAGTGTTCCTGCGAGAATCAATTAAAACAATGTTCTCCTAAAGAGGACAGAAGCTGTTATAGGCACAGTTTCCGTTCCACCCTCTCAAACAACCTCATATTGAAGCCCTAACCTGAGGTGTGATGTCTGAACATAGGCTCTTTGAGAAAGAGGTAAAGTAAGATACTGTGAGGGTATGTTATGGTTTGAATCTGAAATGTCCCCCCACAGGCTCCTGTCTTGAATGCTTGATCCTCAGCTGTATTGAGCAATGTGGAGCCTTAGAAGGTGAGCCACGCTGACAGAAGTAGGTTGCTAGCAGTTAGGCCTATGAAGGCTATGCCTGCCATAATCTCTTCATTTTGATTCATAGCCCTGTAAAGAACTACTAGCTCATGTACCTAACACCCACCAAAGGAATCCTACCCATCCACACTTGCCCTGTGGCGATGGATCAAAATTTCTCTCACACATGAGACAAAATAAACCGTTCTCCTTTTGAGTTGACTCTACCAGGTGTTTTGTAAGAGTGGTGAGAAAGGTAATTAATGAGTATGGAAGCTTCTCAAAGGGAAAAAGAGGAAGAGACAGAATCTCTCTATCCTAGCTAGTCAGTCATCTATCTCTACCTACCTATCCATCAGCTCTCATCTACCTGTCATATACATATATGTCATATATATACATATATACATATAAAATCATCTATCTAGCTTTCCCTATCTTACACACATACACACAATGAGAAAAAACATTTTAAAGGCGACTTTAAGACATACTTTGAGACAGTTAGATTTGAGTGTGGCCAGCACATGAGATTACTGGGAACTTGTACTTGTTTAGCCAGGTGGATGGCATTATCATGGCTGGGCAGGAAAATAATCCTGTTTTCTAGAGACTCAGATTATATAATTAGAGCGAGAACATAATCTTGTCCATATTTAATTTAAAATGTTTGAGTAAAATATTGTGAAGGCCATGCAAGTATTCTCTGTACCACTTTATGTTTCTGTGTCTGGAAAGTTTTATAGTTAAAAAATTTATATTCCTATATATTTGAAAAGTTATAAATTTGTAATGGTCTTAAGGAATTTTGCCTACCCCCCCCCAAGATTTTAGACTTTTTATGTTGTTGTAGGGAACCCAATTTCTCTTTAATTGAAATTTTTACTGAGATAATTGTAGATTCTCTCACAGTTGTAAGAAAGCATACGGTGTCCCTGGAAACACTTCACCCGTTTCCCCTGTGGGAGCATTTTCCACTTTAGTTTCATCTAAAAGCAGTAAAGCTTTGCTTTTCACATTTGATTTGATAATCAATACTCCTATTCATTTAATAGCCTTTTTACGGATTTTTTTTCCTGCTGATCTTAAAGGTGGTTTTGTTGTTTCTTTCTCCCTTTCTCCTTTATTCTCCCCTCTTAATCCTTTTTCTCCTCCTCTCTTTGACACTATTGCTCCCTCTCTGGCTCCTCTTTCATATTCTCCCCCTCCCCACCACTCTCACTCATATTTCCCTCCGCCTCTCTCTCTCCTCTCCTCTCCCCCCTCTCCTTCTCTCTCTCTCTCTCTCTCTCTCTCTCTCTCTCTCTCTCTCTCTCTCTCTCTCTCTCTGCCATATATGTGTGTTAGAATATATATATATTTCTGGACTTCAGCCTATTGCACTGCCTTATAGTCCATAGCATAGGTAGGCAGAGCCTCCACTGTTGTTCTATTTCACTTTTCTTCCCCTCCTCTGTCTAGTCTTCTTTCATATAATTCTGAGAATTGATTGACTAAGATTTCAGAATCACTATCTGGAGAGTGATTACTTTATCAATACTGAGTCCTCCTTGGAGATAGACAACATCCTGAGTTAAAGAAAGCCATTTGGGGACATGCAAAAGCAGTTGAGTCAGTATTTGCCCAGGACAAGAAGTCTCTGTCTACGGGCCATTTTGCCTGCGTCTCTATACAATTACTGGGACTCTCAGTTACTCCTTGAGCATCTGGATGGATGTCAGGGAGAAGGTTCTTCCCACTGTTGGCCATTGTAACACCAGCAAACCAGGAATAGCCAAAACCATTCTTGCTGGTCAGTACCAGTGAGTCTGGTACACTAGGACAACTGAAGATAACAGTTCAGAGATGACAGCAAGAATCTCCTAAAACAACTGTGTACCCAGAAGGCTTTGGACTGTGTAGCTTCAGTATTTTGCTTAACTTGGAGTTCATCTTTCTCCTTTATAATCTAAATCACAGAACAGCTTGGACGTAAACAAAGACAATAAAGAAGACTAAAGGGAAAATTCTAGGCTAAATAGTCCAGATGATTCTAAGCCAAGATTAAAGAGAGTGGGAGACATGAAGCTGGGGGCAGCTCATTTGGAAGAGTAACTAGCATGCGCAAAACTCTGGATTCCATCCCCAGCACCATATAAACCAAGGGTGAGGACACACATAGTCATTCAAGTACTCTGAAAATGGAAACAGAAAAAAGAGCAAATATTTGAGCTCATCCTTGGCTACAAGGCAAGTTGGAGGCTAGCTTGGTGTACATGATGATCTATCCCAAAGCAGGGGTGGAGGGGGAGAGAAAGAGGGAGGGAAGGAGGAAGAGAAAGAGAGAGAAATATGTAAGACACTGACAAGAGTCAGAAGGAAAAGGGGATAGAGCCTATAATTCTGCTTTAGGATAAATATTCCATCCACCTAACCAAACATCATGCTGCAAATGGTACAGTCCCTGACTAGTCAGAATCATAGCTCCACCTTCACTGAACCAAAAGCTCCCAGGATGCTAAGAGGTGGTAGACTTGGAGTGGGCAGATGAGCCAACTCAGATTCCCTCAACCAGATCTGTTCATGAGCTATTTACTCATTTTCTCAGCATTTGTCTATGATTGTTTTAAACACAATTAAGTACAGCTAGTCCTGGTACCCATGAGAGACCAGTTCCAGGACACAAGCCTGCAAAATCAAAACCCATGTATAATTAAGCTCCTTATGAGAGATGGTGCAGAATTGTGTATAACAAGCATGTATGCTGCTGTATACTTTAAACAATTGTTGGATTACTTAAAACACCTAACACATTGCAAATGCTGTGCAAAGAGTCGTAATTCTGAATTGTTTAGAGAGCAATGATGAGAAAATGCATCTGTGTTGAATGAGTCTATTTTCTGTTGCTATCACGAAACACCCAAGGCTAAGTGCTTTATAAAAATAAACCCACTTCACTCATAGTTCTTGGGTCTCATGAGGACCTTCTGGCCATATCACAGGATGGCAGATGGCATTGTGATGGGGGGGGGTGCAACAGGGAGTGATCACATGACAAGGCAGGAAGCCAGTAAGGAGGAAGGGGCCAGTCTTGTTCACAACAAAGTCCTTACAAGAACTAACTTAGCATCCCAAGAACTACTGTGGCTGGAGGACAAGGACTGGAAGCATACGCATCAAGATTAGCATGTGGAGGAAGCCAGTTTGCAGAGGAAGACTGGAAGCCTTTTATCATCTGGGCTTCATTTAATGAATAGGGTATGGGAAAGAAGAGCCCAGAAAATAAAAATTAGAGATCTGAGGGCTGTATGAAAGTTCTAAAAGGAGATACTGCATGGCCCTGGATGAAGGGTTCTTCCCTCAGGCCCCTGGCATTCTCTTATCACTGGGACTGCCTTCCCTTTCTTAATAAGCTGCCTATAGTTTCTATTTCTAACCATATGTCCCTGGTCCAATGTTTTGCCCTGGAACACTAGGATATGAGTGCCTGTAATCCTGTGCCCTCTGAACTCAGATCCACAATTCAACATTAATCACCCTTTGTCTTTTCTTTATCTCTTTTTCAGATACCAGCCCAAATAGCCCAAAGCCTAAACATGCCTGCCCTAACATTCTGGCCTTCTCACTGTTTGTCTAACCTCTGGGACTAACTTAAAAGGCAATGACTTCCTTTCCATCTCCCTCCTCCTGACAGCTGCCAGCATTTTCAGCTTGTCTGTCCTGTTGTTTTTCTCTCAAACTTTAATAAAGTCATGTTCTTAGCTTCTTTCTCCATACTCTTTCAAATGACTTCCTTAGTGGGACTAAGAAACCCAAAGATGACCTAGTTTCTCTGATAACACTAAATTAATCCTTCTGCAGACACTATCTCCACAAAACTCCCATTAGGCTTCACCTCTTAGAGAACCCACCACATTAATACTTCCACCATGAAGATGGATCCTCCAACCAGATGAACTCTGGAAGGACAAAACACATTGAAACTATGTGGAGCCATGAAAGGCAGCCTGTTTTGGTTGAATGAGGCTTGCTCCAGTGATCCAGTAGAGACCCAGTAGGAAACTCTGCAAGGGACATAACAGTGAGCCACGTTCCCAGAGACAGGTGCCTGACACCACAGAACCTCCAACTCCATAATTCTGTGACTATAAGTCACGTAGACAATGTCCCAAGCTTCTGACATTCTGACTAGACTCCACCCCCACAATTACCTAACTATAGCCAGGTATGCTCCTCCCCACAGTTACCTGGCAACAGCAAGGTAGCCCAACCCACTATAAAAGGGGCTGCTTGGCCCCTCCTCTCTTTCTTTAAGCTCTCACCTTTCTTACTCTCATCTCTTGTCCTCCTTCTCTCTCTCTCTCTCTCTCTCTCTCTCTCTCTCTCTCTCTCTCTCTCTCTCTCTCTCTTCCCCCTCTCTCCACATGGCCATGGCTGGCCTCTCTCTCTCTCTCTTTTTCTACCTTCTCTCTTTCTCCATGCCTTTCTACAATAAAGCTCTAAAACCATAGACTGTCTCTGTTCATCAAGGCCCACTGTGCTTGAACGATGGGCTAGGCCCCTAAAGGGCTGCATCTAACCTTCTGCTGGAAAGCCTTCCTGTGCTCTGGCCCTGGACCAGACCAAGGACTCTCACCTATATGGGAACCACCCAGCACCCCCTCTTTCCCTGCCCTTTCCTCTCTTCAGCCCCAAGGCTGGCTGAGGCACAACCTGTGACCCCCATTTTGTTCTCAGCTCTTCTGAGGGGTTCAATGGTGTCTGGGATGCCTGAGACTGAAAACCTGTTATCTCTGGCCTCCATGAGGCCCAGAGACTTAGTACTGCCCCTTGTCCACCCCTGTGGGCTGGTTTATAGCTTCCCACAGCCAGATACCCACCTGGAGCCGTGTGGAAAGCAGGCAGCTGTCCTCAGCGTCTGCCTGCCCAGAGTACTGGCAGGATGTGGGTTTTCTTCTACTCACTTTATTCCGCCCCCCCCCCATGCCCACTGCCCCGCAAAACTGTACATATTCCATACAAATACAACTTTAAATATATATCTTTTCAATCCATGGTTAGATGACTCCAAGGATGATGAATCAAGATGTGGAGGCTAATTTTCAATCTATTCAGCAATTCACTTGCTCACTAAAGTTTACTTGTTCTCTGCAAACATCTCTTGTTCACAGCAAAGTCTTCCCAAGAATAAACTCAACATCCCAACCAACCACTATGGCTGGAGAACACTGGCTCCTGCATGAAGACTTCTGGGGCTCCTGAGTTCATTTTTAAGACAGTAATGGAAACCTTGAGTTGTCCAGTGTATGCACATTCCCACTGGACCTGTTTCTGCTTGCCCTGGCTCTCAGCTCTTAGACAATAAGCAAGCATCCTCTATGCAGTCTATCTTGTGTGGTTTTTCACATTTTTTGTGTGTATGTTTTATAGTATTTTCACTGTTGACCATGTCAAAGTGTTCTTTAGCAGTTAGAAGCATAAAAAGGACCGTGACATGCCTGTCAGGGAAAACATTGTGTTGGGGAAACTTCATTTGGGCAAAAGGGGTAGGGCTTTTTGCAGGAAGTTCAATGTGTACAAGTCAACAGTGTAAATTAAGTGAGGTATCTATAAGCATAAACACACTGGCACACGATAATGAATTGATGGTGTGGTGAAAATGTTGTGGCTCATGGGACTCTATCATGTTCCCTTGGTCCAGTGTGTCTGAACTCAGAGTTCACAGTGACTTTACAGAACAGTACTGCTGCAAATAATAGGAATCAAATGTAGGTATTACATATACAGCATTACATTAGATGCTGGGATGAAGTATATAGATAAAACATAATCTCTGTCTCCATAGCAGATGGTCAATATACACGCCATATTCCAAATGCAGCATATGGTGAGAGATGAACTAGAGATTACAAGACCTAGATTTGAGGCCAAATTCGATAGATAGAAATATTGACAGGATATGTTACCTAAGTTACTTTGGAAGTCTGTCATCTATAAAATCAGATGGCTATTTAGGCTTTGTCCAGGGGACAAAAGTGTGTGCTTGCCAGGAATTCAATATGAACAGAGCTTTCATGATCAGAGGGCGCCATTCATAGTAGCCTTGTGATCGCTACAGAGACCCTACCACCAGGATAGCACATTGCCTCATTTTGTCCTCATTTTGTGACTATATTAGCATCTGCATGTTCTCTCTTTCTCCAAAACTTTGATTGGCTTAAGTTCTTGACCTCCTGCATGAGAGGAGGTTCTTGCTCCTGCACTGCTGTGGAAAGTTTCTTGGCCTATATAGTACCAGACCTTGGTCTACCTGTGCCAAATGTGAGTTGTGATTCTCATGGTTTCACCCTGACTTTACAGTCAACTTCTCTTCTGTCTTTGTTAGGTTCTTCTGTTGCTGACATAAATGCCATAATCAAAAGCAGCTTTGGGAGGAAAGGGTTAATTTGGCTTGCCAGTCACATTCCATCATCTAGGGAAGCCAGTATTGGTCAGAACTCAAAGCAGAAACTTGGAGGCAGGAGCTGATGTGGAGACCATGGGAAATGCTGCTTACTGACTTTCTCCTCATGGCTTGCTCAGTCTTACACCACCAGGACCAGTCTAAGTTGTCTCACTCACCACTATCATTAATCAAGAAAATGTGCCACAGGCTTCCCTACAGAGCAATCTAATGGAGGTGACTCCTCAGTTGATAACCCAAGTTTGTATCAAGTTGACAAAAAAAACCAAGCAAACAAACAAACAAAACAAAACCCTAACCAGGACATCTCCCCTCACAACAGATAGTCAGACACTTTTCAGAGTTTCCATTTTCTCTTGTGATTAAACAAAAGGCATGCAAGCCAAGAATATCAGTGCACATCCATAATGCTAACACATAAGAAGCTGAGGCAGGGGGATCATGAGTTTGTAGCAAGCCTAGGTTACCAAGCAAGACCCTTTCTTAAAAGAGGGTGGTGTTGATTCTGGAATGAAACTCGGGGATAGAGCACTTGCCTAGTAATGGATGACCCTAAGACTGGTCCTAGTAACACTATCCCAACAAAGGCACACCAACTATTGAGATTCTGTGCTGCCAAAATATAACAGGCAACTGCACAGTTTCTTTGTGCTGTCAGAGAGTTTAAACACATGGCACATGCCACATGTGCTTTTCTCCAGCCTGAGTGTGACTCCAAAGTCGATTAATTTATGTTCAATTATTTATTCTGCTGTAATGCCTTCTCCAATTACTGATAGATAATTGCATGAGAGGAAATGAAATCCAACACGCGACACTAATGGGAGATCATTGTACGGGCAAATCCCTGGCTTGGAAACACTTGCTGAGATGGGGCACAGGTGATTTACTACAAGAAAAGCAGGGGGATGGGCCCCCCTTTAATTAGCTCTTTAACTTATTTAATGATGCATCCTGGGTGTTGAAAGCTGTTATTGTTTAAGGGTTTAATGTGCCATAGAATTCGGGGAAAGGAGAGTCAGAAGAAAGAAGACAAGATCTGTTGAGGAGTCAAATTCTAGTCAAAGTTTATTCAGCACCCCCAAGGTACAGATAGACATTAGCTTTCTTCCCGATTCTTGGCATCGCAGCTTGGGGGAAGGACTCTGGGAATGTCCTGTGGCAAGAGACTCTTTACAACTCCCTCCACAGCATAGCCATCATATATAGCTTTACGTTCCACCTCTGACAATCACAGCCCATCAGGCACTAAGTGTGCCAGCCTGGAATTTTCCAGAACTAAAATCAAGAGTCCAAACAGAAAGAGAAGACAATGGCATTCTTTTTCCAAAACTGGACTGAACTTTTTTTCTGGATTTCATTTTAAAGGAAATGTAGCAGCCTAATCTCATTAGCACATCTTGGGTCCCCTTCTTTGGGGACCACGCTAAAAAACATTAGCATCTTTAGAACTGCCAATATGCTTCCAGTCTCTGCCTGCTTTCTGAGTGAGAGTTTAGAATCCTGTCAAGATCTGTCCTTCCTCTACTGCCCCTTCCTATCTTTCCCCAATATTATTCCAGGTTCAGTGTCTTCTAACATCTCCTGTCATTCTGGTAATACCTCTCTTTGAGCCTTTTTTTTTTTTTTAAAAAACATGAGTCAAATCCTAGAGGTCACAGATCAGAGAAATTGGAGATGAGACTATGGCAGAGAATGCAGAGATGTCTGAATTCTACTTCCTGCTCTTTATGGGGGTTTATAGGGGAAGCCAGACTCAAAGACACATTGAGCCCAGGAAGTCAAATGGCTTTTGTTTTCCTAAGATCAGAGGTAGAGTGTGGTGAGCTAAGGATGGTGTTATGTTTCCAGGCACCGTTTCATCCCTAATAGAGATCTGAGATTATTCATTGAATGTAAAATAAGCACGATGATTGTCGTCGGACAGGTGTGTGTCTGGCCATACTCCCTGGCCTAGCTACTCTTATCTGTCAAATGGAGATGGTAGCAGAAATCTCAGGAGGATAAAATATACAGCCAAGGTGAAGCACTTAGCAGAGTCTTGATATGTGTTGACCCCAACCATAAAATTATTTCATTGCTACTTCATAACTGTAATTTTGCTACTGTTATGAAACATAATGTAAATATCTGATATGCAATGAAGGGGGTGTCAAGATCCATAGCTTGAGGAACAGCAGTATAGGAGCTTAATGGATGTTTTAGCCATGAATTATCACCACCTCACCATCAACATCACCACTACCGTCCCCATGACTAGAAGAACTTATGAATGTGCTGTGGTACTCAAGTCATTCCTTAAAACAGTGGCATCATTGGAGGAACTCTTCTTCATTCATTGCTAAAAACTGATCTACAACACATCCTTTCTTCTTCATTATGGGAAACAATGCTCATATTAGCTTTCCTTCCAATGTGGGAAAATACCTGGCTGTGATCAAATACTTATTGAATGAGTAGCTCAATGAATGAATGTAGTGTTAATCACTCTTTAAGATAACATGCTTTGAGTTTGAATATACTACTGACTAGAAAGAACTGCAGAAGGGGTAAGAGATGAAGCTCTCCCCTCTTAGTGGTGGGCTGGATGGCTTTGGGTGGCACACATCTGCATTAAAACTTCTCCTTTGTCCTTTTGCTGTCCACTTCTAAGGACTTATCACACCACTGCGGAGGAAACCTGCAGTAATGATCACTCTCTAAAAATGAGAGTAGCAGTTATGAAGTAAAGAATTAAGGCTGCCAGATACAACACATGAAGCCCACCTGAGTGTGAATTTCAGGTAAACAACAGAAACATGTTAGTACGTCTCAAAGTGTTGCACAAACATCTGTTTTATTGTTGATATTTTGATTTGTTTGGGTTTGTTGCTGAATCTAAAAACCCTACAAAGAATACTCACTTCCCTGGTTAGCATACAAAATATAAGTAATTTCTGTTCAACTAAGTCTGATTAAAGCTCATCTGTACTAAAGGAAATAGAGCAGATCCATACTGGACACTAGTCCTGAGCATCGCTCTTGATTCCTTTCATTCCAGGGCTCTGTAACCCGTCTCTGTCCTCCCTGCCACCTTCTCCTCTGGTACCCATGTCACCTGGAAGGCTAGGAGAGCCTTGTCTTTGACAGTCCAACTTCCTCACACTCTCTGCTGCAAGCCATTCTCTGCATAACCTACCTACATTTTTTGACAGTAGATTTATTTATTGAAACAAGCATAAATATTTTAGAAGACAGTTTGGTGCCATAGTATATTTTCTCCTAGAGCCTAGAAATTCCTCAGCCACCAGGGTTTTTTGTTTGTTTTGGTTTGGTTTAGTGTTTTTGCTTTTGTTTTTGTTTTTGTTTTTGTTTTGTTTTTGTTTTTGTTTTGTTTTGTTTTGTTGGTTTTTTTAAATTTGGTTTACTTTATCAGATACACATTCCCTCTTGTAGAGCAGGTCTTAAAACCAACCAGAGAGCAGTTGGTTATTCCTCTGTCATTTGTACCACCATGACACTAATGAGTACATTTTGTCTGGCATTGTTGGTATTATAGGATGCAGGGTTCAGCATGAGGTAGCAGCACTGATGGCTTTTCTCCCCCACCAGCCTACATAGGACCTTCCAGTACTATGAAACTTAGCTTGTTTGATCTGGATTTCTCTATAACTTGCTACAAAGGTGTATGATGTATTGAGCAATCATGTCTTATCAACTAGTTCTGGTGGGCAACCAAGAGGAATATATGGAGACTGCATCATTTTGGGGACTCTGGAGACTCTGTGAAAACTCTTAAGGGGGTATCCTACATCTGGCTCTTGAATTCTTGTTTAATAATAACCATGGCTTTTAGGAACAATGCTGTTTACCAGTGTAATATATAGCCTTTGTAATTATATTTTTAATGTACACTTTTCAGTTGGCTGACCAAGCCTTCAAATATGTGTGCCTATGGGGGCCATTCTTACTTAAACTACCCCTTTCCATTTCCTAGCAACTATGACTAGAGCATCAAGGAACATGGATAAGTAAGTATCTCTGTAGTAAGATATGGAGTACTTGAGGGATATATGCATGGCTGGACTAACTGGATGAGTTGGTAGTTAGAGTTCTAACTTTTTTTTTAATTTTTAATATTTTTTACTACGTATTTTCCTCAATTACATTTCCAATGCTATCCCAAAAGTCCCCCATACACCCCCCCCCACTTCCCTACCCACCCATTCCCATTCTTTTGGCCCTGGCATTCCCCTGTATTGGGGCATATAAAGTTTGCAAGTCCAATGGGCCTCTCTTTACAGTGATGGCCGACTAGGCCATCTTTCGATACATATGCAGCTAGAGACAAGAGCTCCGGGGTACTGGTTAGTTCATCATTTGTTCCCCCTATAGGGTTGCAGATCCCTTTAACTCCTTGGGTACTTTCTCTAGCTTCTCCATTGGGAGCCCTGTGGTCTATCCAATAGCTGACTGTGAGCATCCACTTCTGTGTTTGCTAGGCCCCGGCATAGTCTCACAAGAGACAGCTATATCTGGGTCCTTTCAGCAAAATCTTGCTAGTGTATACAATGGTGTCAGCGTTTGGAAGCTGATTATGGGATGGATCCCTGGATATGGCAATCTCTAGATGGTCCATCCTTTCATCACAGGTCCAAACTTTGTCTCTGTAACTCCTTCCATGGGTATTTTGTTCCCAATTCTAAGAAGGGGCATAGTGTCCACACTTTGGTCTTCATTCTTCTTAAGTTTCATGCGTTTAGCAAGTTTTATCTTATATCTTGGGTATCCTAAGTTTTGGGCTAATATCCACTTATCAGTGAATACATATTGTGTGAGTTCCTTTGTGATTGTATTACCTCACTCAAGATGATGCCCTCCAGGTCCATCCATTTGGCTAGAAATTGCATAAATTCATTCTTTTTAATAGCTGAGTAATACTCCATTGTGTAAATGTACCATAATTTCTGTATCCATTCCTCTGTTGAGGGGCATCTGGGTTCTTTCCAGCTTCTGGCTATTATAAATAAGGCTGCTATGAACATAGTGGAGCATGTGTCCTTCTTACCGGTTGGGACATCTTCTGGATATATGCCCAGGAGAGGTATTGCAGGATCCTCCAGTAGTACTATGTCCAATTCTCTGAGGAACCGCCAGACTGATTTCCAGACTGGTTGTACAAGCTTGCAATCCCACCAACAATGGAGGAGTGTTCCTCTTTCTCCACATCCTCGCCAGCATCTGCTGTCACCTGAATTTTTGATCTTAGCCATTCTGACTGGTGTGAGGTGGAATCTCAGGGTTGTTTTGAGTTGCATTTCCCTGATGATTAAGGATGTTGAACATTTTTTCAGGTGCTTCTCTGCCATTCGGTATTCCTCAGGTGAGAATTCTTTGTTCAGTTCTGAGCCCCATTTTTTAATGGGGTTATTTGACTTTCTGAAGTCCACCTTCTTGAGTTCTTTGTATATATTGGATATTAGTCCCTTATCTGATTTAGGATAGGTGAAGATCCTTTCCCAATCTGTTGGTGGTTTTTTTGTCTTATTGATGGTGTCTTTAGCCTTGCAGAAGCTTTGCAGTTTCATGAGGTCTCACTTGTCAATTCTCGATCTTACAGCACAAGCCATTGCTGTTCTATTCAAGAATTTTCCCCCTGTGCCCATATCTTCAAGGCTTTTCCCCACTTTCTCCTCTATAAGTTTCAGTGTCTCTGGTTTTATGTGAAGTTCCTTGATCCACTTAGACTTGACCTTAGTACAAGGAGATAGGAATGGATCGATTTGCATTCTTCTACATGATAACAACCAGTTGTGCCAGCACCATTTGTTGAAAATGCTGTCTTTCCTCCACTGGATGGTTTTAGCTCCCTTGTCGAAGATCAAGTAACCATAGGTGTGTGGGTTCATTTCTAGGTCTTCAATTCTATTCCATTGGTCTACTTGTCTGTCACTATATCAGTATCATGCAGAGATATATCAGACCTTCAAAGAAGATCTAATCTCAGTTCTTCACAAACTATTCCACAAAACAGAAACAGAAGGTACTCTACCCAACTCATTCTATGAAGCCACAATTACTCTGATACCTAAACCACAAAAAGACCCAACAAAGATAGAAAACTTCAGACCAATATCCCTTATGAATATTGATGCAAAAATCCTCAATAAAGTTCTTGCTAACCGAATCCAAGAACACATCAAAACAATCATCCATCCTGACCAAGTAGGTTTCATCCCAGGGATGCAGGGATGATTCAATATACGGAAATCCATCAACATAATCCAGTATATAAACAAACTCAAAGACAAAAACCACATGATCATCTCGTTAGATGCTGAAAAAGCATTTGACAAGATCCAAAACCTATTCATGATAAAAGTCTTGGAAAGATCAGGAATTCAAGGCCCATACCTAAACATGATAAAAGCAATCTACAGCAAACCAGTAGCCAACATCAAAGTAAATGGTGAGAAGCTTGAAGCAATCCCTCTAAAATCAGGGACTAGACAAGGCTATCTGCTTTCTCCATACCTATTCAACATTGTACTTGAAGTCCTAGCCAGAGCAATTCGACAACAAAAGGAGATTAAAGGGATACAAATTGGAAAAGATGAAGTCAAAATATCACTTTTTGCAGATGATATGATAGTATATATAAGTGACCCTAAAAATTCCACCAGAGAACTCCTAAACCTGATAAACAGCTTCGGTGAAGTAGCTGGATATAAAATTAACTCAAACAAATCAATGGCCTTTCTCTACACAAAGAATAAACAGGCTGAGAAAGAAATTAGGGAAACAACACCCTTCTCAATAGTCACAAATAATATTAAATATCTTGGCGTGACTCTAACTAAGGAAGTGAAAGATCTGTATAATAAAAACTTGAGGTCTCTGAAGAAAGAAATTATAGAAGATCTCAGAAGATGGAAAGATCTCCCCTGCTCATGGATTAGCAGGATCAACATTGTAAAAATGACTATCTTGCCAAAAGCAATCTACAGATTCAATGCAATCCCCATCAAAATTCCAACTCAATTCTTCAACGAATTAGAAAGTGCAATCTGCAAATTCATCTGGAATAACAAAAAACCTAGGATAGCAAAAACTCTTCTCAAGGATAAAAGAACCTCTGGTGGAATCACCATGCCGGACCTAAAGCTTTACTACAGTGCAATTGTGATAAAAACTGCGAGTTCTAACTTTTTAATATATATTCTTTTATTTATTTACATTTCAAATGTTATCCTCTTTTCAGGTCTCCCCTCTGGAACCCCCATCCCATCCCCCCTCCCCGTGCCTCTATGAGGATACTCCCCCACCCATCAACCCACTGACTCTAGCCTTCCCACCCTCAAATTCACCTATGCTGGGGCATCACACCCTCTCAGGCCCAAGGGCCACTCCTCCCACTGATGTCCAACAAAGCCATCTTCTGCTACACATGCAACAGTCCTTCTTAATGTCCTCTATCATCAGCATGAGATGTGATTTTAAATCAGAGTCTTGCTTTTCTGGTGTGTTGGGATATCCAGGGTTTGCTGTCATAGGAGCACTGGGTTCTGATGATGCCAAGTAGCTTTGGTTTCGGTTACTTATGTTCTTGCCTTACCTCTGGACATCTGGATGGCTCTGATGTTAGCTGGTCTTGCTGTCTCTGACTGTGACTTGTCCCTCCTGCAAGCCTGTGTATCAGTACTCCTGGAAGACCAGTTCTCCCTGGTAGGAATGTGGGTATGGATTCAGCTCCAGGCGCTGTGGTGCAGGATCCAGTCTACCTACATTTTAAATGGCACAAGAGCACTACGAGCCTACACTTCCCCCTTCATGCTTAGGGAGTGGTCTATTGTCTCACCTGACTTGACTTCTCACTTTTGTAATGATGTCATCTCTTCACAATGTGCTTTTTGCTTATATTTTAACTGCCTTTGCCTTTACCTGTGTTATCTAGATCAAACCAACCCCTCCTCTTAGAAGCCCTGAATAACTCTTCCCCTAAAGCATGGCTGTTTCCCCTTACTGATGAAAGACTTGCCCTTCATGTGACTTATAGACTCAGTGCTGGTTTGTTTTTTGTCAGCTTGATGCATGCAAGGACCATCAAAAAAAGAAGAAATCCCAACTGATGGAATGTATCCATTAGATTGGCCTACAAGCAAGTCTGTGGAGAACTTTCTTGATTAATGATACGTGGCAGGAGAAGCCCACTATGAATCATAGCACCCCTGGGCAGGTAAATTTGAGTTGTGTAAGAAGGCAGGCTGAGCAAAGATAGAGAGCAAGCCACTAAACACCACACCATGGCCTCTGCTTTAGTTCCTGCCTCCAGGTTTCTGCCCTGCTTGAGTTCCTACCTGGCATTGCTCAGTGATGAACTGTGACCTGAGAGTTATAGGATGAAATAAACCCTTTCCTCCTCCAGGTTGCTTTTGGTCATGGTGTTTATCACAGCAATAGAGAGCAAACTGAACAGAATCTCTTTCAGGTTGAAGCCCATCTTCTACACTCATCAAGAACCCAGCGTTTTGTTTTGTTTGTTTTTTCCTCCCAAGAACAAATAGCCTTCTGCTAATACTCTCCATGCATACAACATTCTTGTCTGTTTTTCTCTCTGCTAGAGCTTTCATGCCAAGGACAAAGCCAGCCATGCAACCTGTTAGTGTGCAACAAATGCTCTCTAAACAAATAAGTGTGTGTGGGAAAAAAAAAAAAAACAACAACTGGAGTATCCTGGCGGAAACCTTGGAGACTACTGATACTGCATGGCGTAGTCCAGGCAACACACTCAGTGGGGGGAGAAAAATCCTAATGTGCAAAAGATTTCAGTGAAAACCTATACAGCCCGGGGGGTTAGAAAGGCCTTCCCTCTGTACTGGCGAAACTTCAACAATGGAAAGTCAGAGCATCTTCCTTCCTTTTCTGTGGGCAAAGAGCATGGCAGATTTTAAGAGGATGAATTAGTGTGTTTATTGGGTCACATCCCCAGTGACAAACCACATGTCTCATCAAAGCTACAGCTGTCTGTGAAGCCCAGGAAAGCCTCTCCAATCAGCAATTTACATGGGTGAACCTAACATATTGAACCATGGTGATTTATGGTAACAATTAAGAACATATTACCAAAGTCTATTTCACCATTTGCACCCTGGGGACAGGACTACTTTTAAATCTTCCATCTGCTCCCTCCTTAGAGCCTTGGAACTTGGCTATGGATTTAGAGATTATAAATTTCACAAAGAATGAGAAGTGTAAGAGGAGTCTTGAACAGCAAATAATGAGTTTAGCCAGCATCTCAACTTCTGGGCGAGATTTACAATGTCAGCCTGCCTGAGGCAGGGGAATCCATTCTGAAGCTTATTGCCTCTATCACTTACAGTTTCAACTCTGGATGTGAGAGTCTGTCTCTCTGGTAGGATTCTTTATGGAAACCTATGTGTATTGCTTAAATGAGTCTGCCCAAGAGCATAGTGACCAGAAAGCAATGGCCACCTGTGAAGGTTCACCTTTGTTGGCTCAACTAGGTTTAGAATTGCTATGGAAACAGACCTCTCTGTGTGAGGAAGTTTCTAGATGGGGTTAACTAAGGTAGGAAAACCTACCCTGAATATGGACAGCACCATTCCATGGTCTTGGGTTCTCCAGATGCACTCTCTCTCTCTCTCTCTCTCTCTCTCTCTCTCTCTCTCTCTCTCTCTCCCGCCCTCTCCCTCTCTCCCTCCTGACTCCAGCTGAAATGTGACCAGCTGCTTCCGACTCCTACCATCATGATTCCCCACCATGATGATACTCAGATTGCCAACCAAACTCTTCCTTTCTTAAGTTGCTGTCTGGTGTTTTATGGCTGTAATAAGATAAATAACAAATACACTGTCATTTCCAGAGATCATACCCAGCACCTATAGTTTGTACAAGTCACTCAACAGGCAGACTCTGGAGTGCACACTCTGCTCCTTTGATCAGAAAGCTCAATGGCTACCCTCCCAAGAGCTCTGAAGCCAATTAGTTCTTGCCTTAGACTCTCACTTCTAATGGAAATCTCCAAAGGAACATGAGCAAAGCTAATCACTGTAGATGGCAGGATTCTAGAGACAACCATATCTCCATCAAATTTTCTCAAACTAAAGTTCAGAGCCCATCTAGATCCTTTTATAGAGGAAAAAGTACTTTATCCCACAGTATATAAATGTCCTCCAAGTTGAAACATTCTATTCTGCAGGGAAGCAGCTTAAACAAGAAGGTAAGCAATTCCAAATAGTTTCAGGACTTTTCTAAAACTGACCAGATTCACTACATCCCTCCTTCCCAGAGTAAGCAATAAAGACTGAGAACAACTTTTAGACAAGTGAAGCTGCAAATACTCAGAAGCCAGAGCAGCTACCTGGAAGGAGCAGAAACCAGCTGAGCTGCCTGGTAGAGGTTTAGACCAACTGAGTCACATGGAAAGGACACTCTCCAATCTGTTGAGTTGTCTGCAGGCTGTACAGTATATTTCAGGTTTTCAGCTTTGTGTGCCAGAGTGGGCTTTGGTGATGTAGCTGTTTTGAACCATTTATTCCCTCTGTAAATAGCATCTCACCCATATTCCTGAAAGTTACACCAATAAAATTCTTTTGTTCATCAAGTTGGACTTTGGTGGGATCTGTACTTTGGTCTATGGCAGGCTCCCTATCTGGAATGAGTTGGATTTCTTCAGGGAAAGTCTTATCATACAACAACCCAGACATATAGAATGCAAACTTCTGGAGTAGAGATTTAAGAATCTGTATTCTTATTTTGTTTTGTCGGGACTGGAGGGCAGAGTTTTGTGTTTTCCAGTCTAACCTCAAACCCATTAAGTACCCAAGAATGACTTTGAATTTCTGATCCTCCTGCCTCTACCTCCCAAGTGCTATAAATACAGACATTCCTCACAATACCCAGTTTATAGGGTGCTGGAACGTGAATCTAAGACTTTGCACATCTTAGACAAAAGCTCTACCAGCTGAGACATAGCCCCAGTCCAGGAATCTGCATTCTTCACATGGTCTACAGATAACACCAGTGCATATTAAACTTTGGGGAAGACTGACTGGTTATGTCAGTGTGGATGAGAAGAGAAAATCACCTTCTCCAAACAGAGACCTCGGGCATCACCAGATGCTTTTAGCTTTTTGCTTTTAGCTGGTTTTCCTCTGAGAAGGGAGCTATCTGGGCTCCACGGAGAGAAAGAGAAATGAAATTCCTGACACGTGTTCATTCTGTGAAATATTTAGTCTTTGGTGGACCACCCACTAGCATGACAATGTTGATATAAAATTCCAGTGCAGTTCAGAGATGAAATGTGTGACTACAATACACTTGCATGCTACTAGTTTATAAAAGATTTAAATGCTAAAATAACTAATTTTATTATTATAAAGTAACTCATAGAAATCCAAGAATTTCAGGGACCACAAGCTGGGGAGGGAAAATATTTTTCCTGTGCTTATAGAAAATATACCCTCTTTCCCACCTCCATGCTTCCCACAGGGAGAGCCACATAAGGCTTGGTTCCCTCAGAGAGTATATTAGATATTGGCCCTAGCTCTAAAAAAAAGGGCCCAGATTTCCAGTGTCAGCTGTTTTTGAGACTTTCAGACCTCAGTGTTTGATTAGACATTGAGTGAACCATCAAATGCTCTATGCATTGTGCTCCTACACAAGCACACAACACACACAGTCACACACAGACACATACACATACATGCACCATACACATATTTGACAGGGATTCCCTAAAAAATGGTAGATTGATGAATACAAAGCTTTCCCTTCTGGTCACCAATGTTTTAACTATATACTTCAAAAAGTCCTAAGATGAGGTTAGGAAAATGGGTCAGTTTGGTAAATTGCTTGTCACACAAGCATAAAATCCTGACTATAAGCCCCTGGAATGCATGCACATAAAAGGTTAGGCATAGCAGCATTTCTTTGTAACTCCAGTTCTAGAGGTGTGGAATAGGATTCTTGGTGCTCACTGGCCAGCAAGTGCAGCCAAGTGGTAAGTTTCAGGTTCAATGGAAGACCCTGTCTCTAAAAAAGTGCAGCCAAGTGGTAAGTTTCAGGTTCAATGGAAGACCCTGTCTCAAAAAGGTGGAGTGTGATAGAGGAAGACACTCAGGGTTGGTCTCTGATCAGCACATGCGCAAACATAATCTATAATGTACAAGCATTTATCTAACAGAATACATTTTTGTGGCATGAGCAGGATGTGATATGAGAATTGTGATAATGAACATTTACTGGGAGTTTGTTTCATGCTCAAGGGTTTTACATGCACCATGGGTGATTCTTACCATGTTGTTATAATTTAGGTGAATTTTTTTATCTCCACTTTACAAACAAGGAAGCAAAAACTTAAAAAACTTGCTAGGAGTACACAGTATAGAAGGGAGGTGAAATCCCAATGGCCTGAATTGTCAGAATTGTGAAAGCCAGACCATTCCAACCTCCTGTGCAAAGGGACTTGATGTATGATTGTGTGTGTGTATGTATGTGCTTGTGTATATATGCATGCATGTATGTGTTTGTGTATGTATGTATGTATGTATACATGTATGTATTTGTGTATGAATATATGTTTGTGTATGTGTGTATGTGTTTGTGTTTATATGCATCTGTATATATGTTTGTATATGTATGTATGCATGTATGTGTTTTTATATATATGCATGTGTTTGTGTGTATATGCATGTGTACTGTCTGGTTTTATGTGTCAACTTGACACAGGCTGTGGTTATCACAGAGAAAGGAGCTTCAGTTGGGGAAGTGCCTCCATGAGATCCAGCTGTGGGGTACTTTTTCAATTAGTGATCAAGGGGGAAAGGCCCCTTGTGGGTGGGACCATCTCTGGGCTGGTAGTCAGGTTCTATAAGAGAGCAGGCTGAGCAAGCCAGGAGAAGCAAGCCAGTAATGAATATATCCCTCCATGGCCTCTGCATCAGCTTCTGCTTCCTGACCTGCTTGAGTTCCAGTCCTGACTTCCTTGGTGATAATAGCAGTGTGGAAGTGTAAGCTAAATAAACCCTTTCCTCCCCAACTTGCTTCTCAGTCATGATGTTTGTGCAGGAATAGAAACCCTAACTAAGACAGCATGTATGTATGTGTTTGTGTATATATGTATGCATGCATTTTGTGTGTGTGTGTGTGTATATACACACACACATATATATATATATGTTTGTGTATGTATGTGTGTATATATGCATGTGTATATATGTTTGTATATGTATTTATGTATGCATGTGTTTGTGTATATACTTATGTGTTTGTGTATATATGCATGTATGTATGTGTTTGTGTTTATATGTATGTATGTATGAGTTTGTATATGTATACATGTATGTATGCATGAATGTGCATATTCCTTTTAGTGGCTTTTTAATTGTCCTTATTTTTGGGGGGCAGTTTTGTAAAATTCTATAATGAATTTTCAGCATGTTCACCTTCTGTTTTCTTCTCTCATCCTCTACCCCTCTCTCTAGAACATTTCTTTTCAAAAAAAAAAATCCCTCACCTACTTTGATGTCTTCTTTTTTGTGTGGCCCATGGAATTTAGAGTCTCTTGCCTGAGCATGGGTGGTGTGTTAACAGAACAATGGTAATGTATCAGTGCCTATATCACAGAGGAAAATTAGCCCCGCCATCAAAGCAGTCAATTGCCAATACTCCCTCAGGGAGGGCTGGGGCTCATCAACCCCTCCACCATCCATGATGAAATATTGAGGGACCAAATTTGGGACAGATCTTGCACAAGTAACCACAGCACACAGGATGCAGTGACTGTGTCATAGTCAGAAGACATTTTGGTGCTATCCATCTCCATAACCTCTGATGCTTACATTTATTCTTCCCCACCTTCTGCAATGCTCTCTCTGGTCCTTGGAGGGGATTATATAGCTGTCCTCATTCACTTTTTGCTGCCATTTACCAAGTTTGCATATACCCTGCAGCACAAAGCCCTGCATGAGTGGTCTCCCAGATGTGGATCAAGCCTCCATGTGGCTCTTCCTCCTCTGCTTAGAGTCTTGTCAAGGTCCTTTTCAAGGTGCGGGGAGCAGCCACGTTCTCATGGAATGTTGACTGGAGAAAAAGTATCCTCCGATAACGTTAAGGTTGTTGACAGGTTTCATTTCATTGGCAGTAGAACTCAGCATAGTTTGCTTCTTTGAGAGTAAGCCTTCTTAGAGTAACCTTTATGCAAATATAAATATGTCTTAGTATATTGATCCCCAGGTGATGGCTCTGTTAGGACACAATGAAAGGATCACTGGGCATATCCTTGAGGGGGTCCTGGGGTCCTGCCCACCTCTTTCATCTCTTTCACTCTGTTTTCTAGACACCATAAGATAGGCAAATTTTCACACATGCACTCATACCATGATGCTCTGCCTCACAACAGGATCCAGAGCAAAAGAGTCAACCGTCCATGAGTTAAAGGCACTGAAACCATAGACCAAAACAAACATTTTCCATGTATTCACATATGTGTCTGTTGGTGTGTGTGTATATGTGTGTGTGTGTGTGTGTGTGTAAGAGAGTATGTGTATATCTAAATGTGTGTAAGTGTGTGTTTAAGTGTGTGCATGTGTGTGTGTGTGTGTGTGTGTGTGTGTGTGTGAGTATGTGTTCCTGTGGGAAGCCAGAGATTGACATCAGATATCTTCCTCCATTGCTCTCAACCTTATTTTTTGAGACAGGACCTCACTGAACCTAGGGCTTATTGATTCAGCAAGACTAATTGACCAGCAGTCCCTGGAAATCCTCTTGTCTTTGGGATTATCTGGGATTGTAGGTGTGCACTGCCACGCCCCGCTTTTTCATGTGGATGCTGAAGATGTGAACTCAGGTCCTTGTGGTTTCAGGGCAAGCTCTTTAATAACTGAGCCATCTCCACAGTCCTAACCTTTCCCCTTTTAAGTTGTTTGTCTTAAGTACCTTATATACACAGCACCAGAAAACTAACACGTGTGTAATAAAACAGTGAGGGAAGTGAAGGTAGACACCTTTGCCATATAACATAACCTGATTGGAAACATGGCCCACATCACACCACTTCCATATTCTATAGCTACAACAGGTCACGTGTCCTGTGACACTAAAGAGGAGGGGGATCGTCGAAGATACCACAGTAGTGAGTGAGCAGAACACTCCATCTATAGCACGGAGATGAATGTGGCTCCCAGGTTGTAAGGATCTTACATTCAAAGCTTTAAGATATTGCCTCGACACAGACAAACGCACATACATCTTCTATCTTGCCTTATTAAGAAGTTTCTCACCACATCCCACCCAGTTCAGAGCATTATCTGGTCTTGTCCAAGTGATCTGGGATATTGCTTCACAGACAAGAACTTCTCTTCTGTATCGGGATCTCTGTGAATCAAAGTCCTCAATGCCTCTGACATCTTAGTCTGTCTCATCAGGGTCTAATGTCTCTCTGTCATCCCATGTCCATACAAAGATGTTTCCATCAGATGTCTTGGGACCTCCAAGACCACAATCTCCAAACACTGATTTGCTTCCATTCAACAGTCACCCCACAGGTTTTTTATGCCATGCCCACTTCGTGATGAGAGCAGGCTTTCTCTGGGGAGGTGTGCACTGGTGATAACCTCGGCATTTTCTGTCCCTATGACTCTCTTAGTTTAGGCTCGATGTCACTTTTCCCCATTTAACTTAAGATTGAGCCCATTTTCCGAGAGCAATTGTCTATAGCTTTGATGTTAGGAAAATGTGCCTTACTCTGATCCTTGCTCCCTGCTCAGGGATCTCCAAGCTGAGCCTCCTATCTTCTTCTGCTGCCTTATCTGTTATTTAGTTTCTCAATTGCTCTCTGTCTCCTACAACCAGTTCTGAAAGAAAAGAATAATCAAGTCCATTTAATAATGTTCCTATGTGCCCAGGTGTACAGATGAGCACTCACAAATGTAATAGAAAAGATCAAATTGTTGTCATTACATGATCAATAATAACACAATAGTATTAATGATGAGATTAATAACTAATATTTTGGAGTTCTTTCTATATTCCAGGACCTATTTTAAAATTTTTGTACACTTTAATCCTCATTTCTGGAATCAGGAAACTAGAACACAGCAGTTAAGTAACTTGTCTAAACTGACACAGCTCATGATTGACAGCTGAGCTCTACACAGAAACTGTTTAATCCAGTTCGTCCCTTTAGCCAGTTTGCTGTTTGCCTCTCCACATACATGATATGGGTGGAAACAGCAGTCCACACCCAGAAATAAGCATCACATCCCATTGCTAGGGTAATATGGGTGCAAACAAGGGGGGAAGTTTCTATCAGCATTCCTGTGGAATATGAGGAAGATGGGCTTTCCTGCAACATTGCAGAGTTCCCAGTGCTGCTTTTAGATAGTCAACTATTTGATAATATAATAGGAAAGACATCAGAACAGATCCAAATGGGCACAATTAGCAAAGACAGAGAGATAATGGAAAGAATATGTGTGTTCATAGATTCAAGCATGACTAAGTCCTAGCCCTGCTCTTGGCTCCCAAGTCTTCTTAGATGTGGAGGAAACAGGGGCTCCTGTTTGACTCTAGTATTTATTAATGCAATGAAATTCCATTCCTGAAAGCAAATTCCTGCCTGTTGTTCACTGGAACATGGTGAGGGCCCATAGAAAAGTGTTATTTAACTGTTTTTAATTTTGTTGTGCCGTGATTCCCAGAATAGTCACATCAAGATTCAAAGTCATTGAGCAATAGCTGGTCTTACTTCAGTGGTGCTGGCACTTTCCATGGGTGTGTCCTTTTCCAAAGAGTAAAAGCTTTTACATCGTTTAAGTTGATATATTCTCTGGAAGAGTCAAGTTCAATGATTCAGAAAATATTACCTATCAAACTCCTCTGGAGGCTGAGGCAGGAGGATAGCCAGCTCAAGGCCTAAAGACTGCTGTGCCGAGCCCACGACTGAGCATGGGTTTCCCAGACAGAAGCAGCATGGGTAATTCCCATGCTCACTCTCCATGGATCCCAGAGAGGAATGATATTGCAAACATCCAATCATTCTCTAACTCACAAAATCATCCATTTCATATGCGTCAACCCAATCACAGGAAAATCCATCAGATGATTACATACCCTGAAATATGATTACATAAACTGCAGATATAATCTGAGGTAACAGCCATGCTGGTAAAATGTGCAGTTCTTCACAAAAGTGGAACAGAGATCATGACCTAAGTCCTGGGCTGGGCATAAGCTGGGAGGCTCCACTGAGGCGTTGGTCCTCCGACCCCTCCCCTTGGTCAGCTGGGATGGGCGAGGAAGAGAATTCACTGAATCCCTGCCCTCCTCCTTCTCTGGGAGCTACCAGCACAGGGCTGCTGTTGTGCTCAACTCCTGCATGCTAATGCGTCTTCAGTTCTTTATTATGGTAAAATATGCATGACATAAACTGACCTTAGAAATTGAGAACAGTCTTAATCTCAAGCATCCAAATGCAGTGCATTTCTTCATTATCCCGAACTGAAGTTCTATACCCATTAAATGACTCCTAATTCTCCTGCCCAGGTTCCTCACAATCAGGGCTCTAATTGTGGCTCTCTAACTTTGACTGCCTGCAACAGATGGCGTGAGTAGAATTGTATATGCAGTGTGTGTTGTCCTGTGGCCAGCTTTTTTCATTCAGCACAATGCCCTCAAGGCTTCTATGAGTTGTATCATGTCATATGTCTGTATCTCCTTTTTCCAGGTTAAATAGTTTTCTAATATGTGTATCACATTGCTTGCCCATCGTTCATCAGTGGGCATCTGAGTTGCCTCTACCTTTACATTACCATGCAACACAGCTGGGAACACACGTACATCTGGTTGACTTCCTGTGGTCAGTTCTTTTGGCCATATATCCAGAAATAGGATTACTGGTCCACATGGTAATTCTATCTGTAATTGTTTTTCTACATCCTGACTGCAATTGCCCCTGCCCCCTCTCCTCCAGGCTTCTCCTCCCCACCCCACCCCATCCATTCCTCCTCCATTTCTCTTCAGAAAAGGGCAGGCCTCTCAAGGATATCACCCTGTCATGACATATCAAGTTGTAGTACAGGACATGTCCTCTCCTACTAAGGCTAGATGAGACAACCCAGTAGAAAGAAAAGGTCCCAAAGGCAGGCAACAGAGTCAGAGGCAGCCCCTACTCCCACCAGTAAGAGTCCCATAAGAACACCAAGCTACAGACAACTATAATATAGGTGCAAAGGGCCTAGGTCAGTCCCATGCAGGCTCCCTGGTTATACATTCATTTTGGTTCGGTTGAGTCCCTGTGAACCCACCTTAGTTGATCCTGTCAGTTTTCTGGTGTCCTTGACGCCTCTGGCTCCTACAATCCCTCCTCACCCTTTTCAGCGGGATTCCCCAAGCTCTGTCTAATGTTGGCTATGGGTCTCTACATCTGTTTCTGTCAGCTGCTATGTGAAGCCTCTCTGATGACAACTGGGCTAGGAACCAATCTATGAGTATAGCAGAATTGCATTAGGCTTTATTTCTTTGTTTTGTTTTGGTTTGTTTTGGTTTGTTTTGGTTTGTTTTTTTGCCAATAGTGTTTGATTCTATCCTAGGTCTCTGGGCCAGCCTCTGGTTCCTGACCCTCCAGGCAATGTTAAGAGTGGGCTCATGGCATGTGTCTCAAGTTGGACCAGTCATTGGTTGACCACTACCACAATTTTTGTGCCATTTTTACCCTAGTACATGTTACAGGCAGAACAAATTGTAGATTGAAGGTTTAATGGCTGAGTTGGTGTCCCAATCCCTCCACTGGAAATCTTACCTAGTAAGAAAAGATGGCTGGTTCAGGCTGAATATCCCCCCCCAACTATAATGTTTTTGATATGCTATCTTATTTTAAATTTATTTATGTATTTACATTCAAATGCTGCTCCTTCTCCCAGTCCCCCCTCCCAGGGTTCCTTCCCTCATGCCCCCTCCCTTTCACCTCTGAGAGGGTGCTTCCCCTTCCCCTACCACTGAGGTATCTCTACCCTGTGCATCAAATCTCTGCAGAATTAAACGCATCCTATCCCACTGAGGCCAGACAAGGCTGCATGTGTGCCCCCCACCGGGTGGGGGGAGGTGGGCGGGGGGGGGGGGAGTTGGACCAGCGAGCATAGCTCTTTGGTTGGTAGTTCAATTTCTAGGATCTCCTGGGGGTCCAGGTTAGGTGACACTGTTGGTCTTCCTCTGGGGTTACCATTAGGGCCTTCAATCTTTCCCCTAACTCTTCCACAGGGGTCCCCGAACTCCATCCAGTGTATCTGTATCTGTCTCAGCCAGCTGTTATGCTAGGCTCCTATCTACAAGCACAACATATTGCCACTAATAGTGTCAGGGATTGATGCCTGCCCATGGGAAGGGTCTCAAGTTGGTCAGCAGTCCTTCAGTCTCTGCTCCATCTTTGTCTCTGTATTTCTTTTAGACAGGGCCAATTTTAGGTCAAAAGTTTTGTATGTGGGTGGTGTCCTCATTCCTCCACTGGGGATCTCGCCTGGCTACTGGAAGTGGTCTCTTCAGATCATATCCCTACTATTGGGCATTTCAGTTGAGGTCAGCCTCATTGACTCCATGCAATCTTTATGAATCTTACATACTGTTTTCTATGGAGACACCTTATATACCTCATCAGCCATGTACAGAGTTCTAACTTCTCAGCACCATCACTGTTGCTTGTTTTTTTAAATTTTCATTGTTATTTTGATAGCAGCCACCCTAATAGTGTCAGGTGGCATCTAGTTTTATCTTTAATTTCCTTAATGACCGTTATATAGAACATTTTTTTTTCATGTCACGAACTTTAAAATCTTTGGAGAAATATCTGGTCATGTCTTTCACTCATTTTTAAAAATTCTACTTTTAAGAATTTTACAGTGTACTTTGGCCTCTGCCTGTACCATTCTTTGGGTTCTTCTTAATTAGCTTGGCACTGACTTACTCATCCCTCCAAATAATGATAGGGAAGCTGGGTTTGGGTGGAGAAACTGATATCAGGACCATGTGAGTGGCACACGGGTATTAATTAATTGAAGGCGAAATAGCAGGTAATTTATTCAAGGCAAAGGAAGGAGAATATGCAAGTGCCCTGTGGTCAAAGTACAAGGAAAGAGAAACAATGGAAAGGCAATGCTCTCCAATGGACTGATAAGAAAGGGAAGAAAGGAAGCCGAGATGAGGATTCAGCCTGGTGGTGCACAGGCAAGGCTCTGCAACAGAAGGATCCCCTGAGGAGTTTGTGTCTTCGTTAGTAGAAGGTTAAGCCCTCATTCCTTCTCAAATCCCTGAAGGCTTTCACTCTCTGCTTTCCTCAGTCCTAAGCATGGATAATGGGCTCCTCAGATTTCCCTCAGAAGTTGAAGATTCCCATTCAACAGTACAGACAAGCGTGACATTGCTGTCACCAAAGCCTGAAGTCAAAAATGCTTAAATTAGCTCAGAAATCTTTCATATGTCAAAACTGAGGAGACAGAGCCAGGCAAAAGAGGTACAAATTAAACTAATTAAATAACTGATTAAAGACACATGGAGCACAAAGGCCCCAATGCTACATTGTGGATGGACCTTGAAAATGCCATGCGGAGTGACAGAGGCCAGTCACAGAACCCACCTGTCCTGTGAAGGGCCCAGAGCAGACATTTCAGCAGACAGCGGGTAGACTCAGGGCTTTCTTGGAGCTGAAGGTTGTGACTAGATAAGAGCAAAAGAACAGAAGGGTTCAGGGTTCCTTTTAGGGGAGGAAAGCTAAAGTTGGTTTGCAATGATGACTGAATTCTTCCTTGGACTGAGCAAAACTTGAGTTGCTTTTCAGTGGGTAAACTGAGTGTATGACATGCTATAAGTATAACATACGATAGTATGTTATAAAAGTGTTAAGGGTATTTGGTTTTGAGGCAGTCTCACTACATAGCCCTGACTGGCCTGAAATTCACAGGTAGACCAGACAGACTGGCCTGTAATTCACAGAGATCTGCTTGCCCCTGCCCCTCAAAATCTGGGATTAAAGGTGTGTACCTCCATACCCAGATCAATACATAAAATTTATTACTTAAAAAAGTCTAACATGAGGCTGGAGAGATGGTGTCTTAGTCAGGGTTTTATTGCTGTGAAGAGACACCATGACCATGGCAACTCTTACAAAAGAAAATATTTAATTGGGGCTGGCTTATAGTTCAGAGGTTTAGTCCGTTATCCCCATGATATGAACCATGGCAGCATGCAGACAAGCATGGTGCTGGAGAAGACGCTGAGAGTTCTACATCTTGATCTTCAGGCAGCAGAAGGAAACTGCATTCTACACTGGATCTATCTTGAGGATAGGAGACCTCAAAACCTCCACCGACAGAGACACACTTCCTCCACCAAGGCCACACCTCCTAATAGTCCCACTCCCTATGGGCCAAGCTTTTAAACACATGGGTCTCTAGGGGCCATACCTAGTCAAATGACCACAGATGATCTGGTAATTATTTGTGGCACTTGTGTCTCTTGCAAAGTTTGGTTCCCAGGACTCACACTGGGTAACTCCAGATCCAGGGTATCTGAACCCTTCTTCTGGCCTTCATGGGTATGGACACCATACTGTGCATATCTCTCTCTCTCTCTCTCTCTCTCTCTCTCTCTCTCTCTCTCTCTCTCTCTCTCTCTCTCTCTCAATCGATCACTCTCGCTCTCCCTCCCACCCTCCCCTCCTCTACCCTCCCCTCCCCCTCCCCCTCTCTCCCTCGCTTGCCCGATCGCTCGCTGTATCACGATCTCTCTCTCCTCCCCTTCCTCTCCCCCTTTTATCTCTCACACACACATTTTTTTCTCTTTTTTTTATTAGATATTTTCTTTATTTACATTTCAAATGCTATCCCGAAAGTTCCCTATGCCCTCCCCCCGCCCTGTTCCCCTACCCACCCACTCCTACTTCTTGGCCCTGGTGTTCCCCTGTACTGGGGCATATAAAGTTTGCAAGACCTAGGGGCCTCTCTTCCCAATGATGGCCAACTAGGCCATCTTCTGCTACATATGCAGATAGAGACACAAGCTCTGGAGTAGTGGTTAGTTCATATTGTTGTTCCACCTACAGGGTTGCAGACCCCTTCAGCTCCTTGGGTACTTTCTCTAGCTCCTCTATTGGGGGCCCTGTGTTCCATCCTATAAATGACTTCACAAACACATTTTAAGAGAGATAGAAAGCAGACATGGGGCACATAAACACATAATTATTAAAAGTTAAAAATAAATCTTAAAAAAATGAACCTTGTTTGTAAGAAGCCTTAAGTGCCGTTTAAGTGCCCTTCCAATGCCCTTCTGCTTCTCTCTGGGTATCCTAACCATGATGCATTGTTCATATTTTAGAACTTCACTGATGGTGCTGTGCTATATATAATTCTAACCATGCTGAAAAGATGTAAGGAAAACTACAAAACTGACATGCATAAAAGACACATGCGTTGTGATCAGGAAGGGTATATCAGCAGACAGAGAAAGGCCATGTCACTAAGAAAAACAGTACCATCTTCAAGAAATTGTCTAAAAGAACAAAATGGATCTCCCCAAAATGCTTTCAACCTTTAGAAATACAGGGTGTTTTCTCATCTCCCTTGGGCAGGTTAGAGGAGAAGACAATAATTGCACAGCCCCCCTCTTCTTCAGCATCCTGTGCTGCACACAACTGCCTGTGTCATCTCTGTGTCACACCTCTCTGGTTTTCCCGGGTGGAAGAGTACAGTCATTACCCTATGCACAAAAAAAGCAAAATATGAAAGAAGTAGGTGAGATCCCAGCAGCTGCCCACTCAGGTCACTGTGCTGCATGGGGTCCTGTTTCAGCAGGCTCAGAGCTTCCTTTGTGTCAGCTTCATTCCATAGTGGAAGGAAAGTGTCCCTGGCAGACTAGATCCCTCTCAGCATCACATGCTCACTTCACATACCCCTCTGTCCACAGACTCCAGCCCCCGAGACCACCCCTACAATCTGAAGACTATCAAAGAACTTGGAGAGAATGGAGGCAAAGAAGATGGGTGGATCATAAGGAGACAGATCTGGTTAGAAAGTAAGACTAGGAAGGGGAGGAAAAGGAAGGGCCACCATCTCTCTCAAAAGAGCATCTATGGACTAAGGTGGTTATTTCCCAGTCTGTTTTCACTGAGACATCCACTTTTCTCATTCAAAATTTACATTTCTAAATAAGACTGGACCTTCCTCAGTCATTCATTTTCTAAATAGTTTTCATGCTTTAATTTATTCTTGAACAATGCTTGTAGGCATACAATGTATCTCAGTCATGTTCACACCTTGTGCTTCCCACTCCCTGGACACCCTCCATACATGCCTCACCATTTTTATTTCTTCTCTTAATTTTTTTTTTACTTATTTTATTTATTTACTTACTTACTTATTGTGTGTGTGGACCTGCTTATCTGTATGTGCACCACCTCCATGCAAGTACCCACATAGACCAGAAGAGAGTGGCAGATCCCCTGAAACTAGAGTTACAGGAAATTGTAAGCCACCTGATGAGAGTGCTAGGAACCAAACCCAGGTAGTAAGAACAGCAAGTGCTCTTAACCACTGAATCGTCTCTCCAGCAAATGCCACCTCAGTTTTTACAATAACTCACTGAGTCTAATTAGTGCTGCTCATGTGTGCAGAGGTGTGGGGCCATCCACTGGAGCATGAGCAACCTACCAGCAATCACACCCCAAGGAAATATGACTCCCCACCAGCTACCACTTGCCAATGGCTTCTCAGCTAGAGATGTAGCTTTGTGAGTCCCTCCCCCATATGTGCTGGTACATTGATTGGCTAGATCTTGTGCAAATCTTGTGCAGGTAACCACAGGGACTGAGTTCATGAATGAAGTACCATAGCATATCCAGAAGATGACATTTTATAGCTCTACTCCCCAAAATGTCTTAAATTACTGTATAATGGTTGTATATATTGGAGAGTACAGTGTGGCATTTTACCCTGTGTATACAATCTATAAGCATCAAAATAGGGTAATTCAGAGAGTTGGCCTATGAAATACCCCTTCCATATACAGTTTGCACCCTAGGCCACATAGCACCCAGTAACAGAATCAAAACTCAACTTTTACCATCTGGGTTCCATGGTGGAATCAGGAAGGCATTGAAAAGGGGGGGGGGGAATCGGTCATCCAATCAGCCACAAAATAAAGGCAGCGTAAGGAGCCAAACCAAAGAGCCCCAAGTACAAAATATTAGCCAGTGTAGATTCACTAACATCTCTTTTCTTCCTGCTCCTAAGAAATCGTCTGCATGCATGGGTGCGTGTGCTCATGTATGTGTCACACATAAAGGGAGATGGGCTTTGAAGATGAAGAAGGCACAAGGGACTCCAGACATCGCACAAGACCTTACATCTCCTAAGAAGAACTGACTAGTAGAGTCATTCCTCCTCCTTGACCCACATATGCTTCTTTGCTTCCTTGTTTACTTGCTTACTTGTCTTGCAGTGCTGGACATTGAATTCATGCCTGCAATGCAAGGCAAGTGCTCTACTGCTGAGCTCCATCCCCATCCCTGTCTACAGCCTACATCATTATGTCAGAATCTTCACATTCAATGTCCCAGGAAGGCTCTTGATACTGGCATAGAACCTATACTCTGTCTGGTGGGTTGCTATGCAGCAAAATCACCAGCTCCTCTTTAGAGCAGATTACAGTTAGGAGGATTTAAGCAGCTAAGGAAATTACAACTCACTGCCCACTATCCTACCAGCCCTCTTCACCGTGACCATCCACAGGTTTGCTGTCATGACAGCCCACTTTATGCAATCAGAGCTGAATCCAGCTCCACATTCCTACTTCAAGCATCTTGAAAAGTAAAACGAAAGGCATTCTTCTGGTTACTTGCTTTTTGAAGACTTCCCATGTTTCAGTCATCCAACTATCACCTCCACAGCTTTCTGTGATATTAGTACTCTGCCTGCTGCTATTTGCTTAATATTCCTCCTCACAGACACTCTACATTTTTACTTATGTTAAAAGAAAACATTCGGCTCCTGATGAGATATACAAGGTTGGTGTCTGACTTCATCTTGTCTTTCAGTGGTTGGTCATGCAAATAAACATATCGTGTGAACATTTCTTGTGCTCATCCAGAAGACAACCTCTGCTCCTGAAGATGCTGCTGAACATAAGGAATCTACAGAGAATCTCCCATGAGGCTCGGGATATGAGGGATGAATGGTGATGTCCACAGAGACCAGCAGAGGCTTAGCTTTCATCACTAGAATTCAGAGGTGGGGACCCCTGGGAAATCTGAGCCTGTTCCCTTCTTCCTTGTTTAGTTTTCATTAAGCCCACGGCTCCTTTGTTTACTGGCCCACTCAACACTTACCTGAATTAGAGCTTTGTGCTGCCCTGCTCATCTGCCTCTGCTTGCTCAAAATTCTATTTTAGATCAATGTTTATTTCCTCGTAAGAAATGGAAATTGAAGCCTCTTTTCTCCTATGTTCTCCATGACCTGCAGAGGAGCAGACCCAACAAAACACAAACAAGCAAACAAACCCGAGTTTTCAAATTAACAAAAAGGAGGGAGAAGTAGGAAACCGAAGCAGTTTTATTGAGAAGTAATAGATTCCTTGGTTTGCAGTTAAAATGATGAGCAAACTCATTACGAGGTAAGTATCCACTGAGATCACCTTACCTTGCAAGTATGTAAATATCACAGGAAAACTGTTTTCTTTCTGCCCAGAAAGCACTGTGAACAGAACTGCTGTGACCCCCAACCAGAACAGTTAGCCTAAAGATCCAAGGGATGTGGATGAGGTTAGAAAGGGACTGCAAACTTTATATGCCCCAATATAGGGGAATGCCAGGGCCAAAAGAATGGGAATGGGAGGGTAGGGAAGTGGGGGGTGGTATGGGGGACTTTTGGGATAGCATTGGAAATGTAATTGAGGAAAATATGTAATAAAAAAAAAAAGAAAAAAAAAAGAAAGGGACTCTTGGCCTCTTCCCTCCACTCTTTCTCTCCTTCCTCTCCTCTTTTTCTTCCTCTCTTTCCTTCTCTCTTTCCTCTCCCCTTTCTCCCCTCCCTGCTCCTCTTCTCCCATCTTCCAATTCTTTTCTTCCTCTTCCTTTTCTTCATCCTCAGCCCCATTCTGTCCCTCCTATTACTGCTCCTCCCACACTCTTCCTCCTTCTCTTCTTTCTCTCTCTCTCTCTCCTGCTTTCTCTGGGTGTGGATGAACAGGAGAGTAGAGCTCACTGCCTGGGGAACCTGGATCACATGTCACAGACCCTCCTGGGACAAGAGAAGCTTGTCCATCTCATTCCTCTAAGCTGGGGACCACTGTCAGATTCCCAACTTACAAGCAAGGATTGAGCAAGCCATGGGAACTGTTTAGCCTGTAATCCTCCTGCTTAATACTGTTAACTGAATTAGTTGACCAGTTAATTACTAAGCCGCTAACTGCTAATGCTTGTTCCAACAGCGAGAGACTTGTAAAGCACAGGGGAAATGAAGATGGCCAGAAGGCTTCCTCAGCAGCACAGGCATGTTTGCTGTGTGGAACAAAGTCCAGCAAACATCGGCTTCCTCAGAACATAGGCAACCACGAATCACAGCCGAGACTCCTGGAAGGATTATCAGCGCTTTAGAAAGAATAGCCAATGCCTTAAGCCCAGGATGCTCAGATCTTGTGAGAGCTCAATGTGCTCTCGGAGTTAAGGCTTTTCTCCTTATAGTAAAACAAGTGGGACCCAGTGTTCTGCCAACCGTCTACAAGAGCTGTTCTCAGCCAGTGGGTGTTCTATCTGTTCTTGTCATCTTCTTGGAGAGGAGAGGACAAAGAGGTGGATACAGGATGCCACAGGGCTTACCCATGTAAGGATTATGCACTTTTAAGAATGGTGAACTTGAAGTCTGGAACACAGGGTGTTCCAGTCTTCAATTTATAAAATTCAACCCTCTGGAAAAGCTTCCTAGGAGTATCTTTTGGATCTGCATTGTGGACAAATCAATCTACATTCTCAAAGTAGCCATGAGGATGAGGTGAAGAGAGGGTGTGTGAACCAACAGTTTTCAAATACAGGGAACAATTATTATCATCAATAGATCGCAACTCTAAGCTCAGACTTATTCTCTAGTCCTTGCTTTTCCCCTTCCAGGGAGCATGATAATATCTATGACAAAGAGTACTCTGGAAATTATGTCCCTCCATTAATTATTCTTACAGAATGAATTCCATAGCACTAACTCTGCTACAGCACTTTAGGCAGCCTGCCAGCTCAACACTATGTTGATCGCTATTTCATTTCTAGGCATTCGGCTTAGGCAGAAGCAGCTTAGGCCCAGAGATTTCCTGATACATCCTGATAAGGTAGGGTTCAGGTAGCACAGTCCTTCCAGGCTGCTGTTAAAAAAAAAAGGTAGGAAGAGGAGTTGAAGAGAGTTGGAGTAGCCAGCAATTGATGTAAGGCATGAAATTATGTTCATAAAGGTTGTAATGAGATGACATTTTGTCCACAACAGTTTTCACTGTTAAATCCCGCTTAGCTTTAAAGAGTAGAATGTTTTTGAAACTTTCTCCTGTTGTTCCTTTAGTCCTTATAGAAAAGGCATCTAAGATGATAGATAGATAGATAGATAGATAGATAGATAGATAGATAGATAGATAGATAGAGAGAGAGAGAGAGATAGTTAACATACATACATACATACATAGATTAGATAGATATAGAAAGATAGGCAGACAGATAGATAATACATAGATATAGATACATAGAGATAGATAGATAGATACATACATACATACATACATACTAGATTAGATAGAGAGATAGATAGATAGGCAGACAGATAGGCAGACAGATAGATAATACATAGATATAGATACATAGAGATAGATAGATAGACACATACATACATACATACATACATACATACATACATAGATTTGTACATGATAGATGATGGATAGGTAATAAATAATTACATAGATGAGTGATAGATGATACACAGATAATGGATAGAGAAAAACAGATAAATACATAAATGATATAGACATGACAAATAGTTATTTATAGATGGTAAGTAATTGATATATTATAGATAAATGGTGGTAGGTGATAGATGATGGACAGAAAAGTCAGTGATAAGTTATTGACAGCTATATGATGAGTAACTGTGGAGATGTGGTCAGCATAGAGATGAACGTGCAAATAGATTACATTCAGATATGTTCTGTCTCTGTACCTAAGAGTGTACAAAACAAAGAAATTTCAGAAGGGAAAGTTTGCAATGTGATTAGAAGAAACCTAAAATATTATTTTTCTCACTTTTTCATTTTTAAAAGGCAAAGAGATTAATGACCAGCTTGTCATATTCCAGTTCTCATTAATGGTGACCAGAATGTACAGAATTGGCACAAGCCTCTGACATGCTCTGCCTGATTCAGTCTCCCTTGGCAGCTAGATCACTAGTTGTACTGATTAGAAAACAGGCTCGAAAAAGTGGTATGGCTGGCTCAAAGGCTTCCAGTGAATTAAGGGCAGAGGTGGATCAGGATAGCAAGAAACAGTGTCACATATGAACCCAGGATTCCTGATTCCCATGCCTTATACATTTTCATCTGAGGTGTGAGTTCAAAAGCATCAATTAAAAATATTTCTTTCATCCCAATCCCAATCATAATTGGGACATCCTCCTTTAAAAAAAAAACCAGTGTATAAAATAAGAATTGTCTCCCACAAATGCACATTCCCTACACACACTTTTTCCCTAGTGAAATCTGTTGCATGCACAAAGGACAAGTTCAGCTGGGGCTACATGAGTCTGCCATGAGCAGGTTGCTGCTGTGTGCCTGTCACCTCATGCATAATAAAAGGGTGGCTGTCAGGAGCAGCTCCCACTCTCCTCCATGACCACATTTCCAAACTGCCCTTGACAGGGGATGAGCAGAGCATTTCAGAAGACTACATTGGATAGCAGAATAACTGCTGTGAGGATGGGTCTAGCTCTGTCCCTAGACTGGCACTTTGATTTCTCTGTGTCCTGCTTGGTTTTGTCCTTGCAACTGAAGGAAGGAACGTGACAGCAGGGCCATCTGCAGGGTTACTCTCACAGTCTCTGAGCAACTGAGAGCAGATTTCCAAGTTGATAAGGTACGTAGCCTGTGAAGATGAGATGTGACTTCAAACTCCACCACTTCAAGCCCTGGGTTGGCAGAATGAAATTCACTATGTGGTCCAATCTGACCTAGAAATCATAGTCTTCTTGCCCCCAGATTCCTACCCCTGGAAACTCATTTCTGATTTTTGCTTTGTTGGAGTTTCCCTAGTTCTGGGGACTGAACGTAGAATTCATGTGTGCCAGGCAAGTACTCCATCACTGAGCTATGCCCACATTCCTTTCTGGAAACTTCTTAGGGCTCCTACTGATTCAACTACAGAAAAGAAATGATGGTTCTATCCCAAGGGCCACAGTGAGGACAGGGTAACCATTGACAGTGGCTGATGCCTATTTGGTATTCATTATTGATCAGACACTCCAATGAACAAGGAGCTCTGTGCATATAATTCCCACTAAATGGCAGGTGGCAGATAGTCATGTCCTCTGTGAAAAAACTGAAGCACAGGAAGGTGACCTGCCCAACATCACCATAGGCTCTTCATCAAACTCTGTGGTCCACCCTATTAGGAAAGTGTCCAGTATAAAGTCAGTGTCTAATAAACTTTAGCTATTCCTCCAATTACTTTTTTGCTCAGACAGGACAAATGTTACTGTACTAGGGAAAAGCAACAGGATGCCCATCTATTGAACCTCTGATTTCTACTAACCATTCACCTTACCTATTCATACTTAATCTCCAAGCTAAGCCTGGTAGTAGCACATACCATCCTTATCCCTTAGAAAGTTAAGGCAGGAGGGCCGTGGGTTTAAGGCCAGCCTAGGCTATGAAACAAGACTCTGTCTCCACGAAATGAAAAACAAATGAATAAAAATCACTGCAGGCTAGTCCCATCCTTCCTCTTGCATGTTTAGGGAAAGAGTTCAAAGCCTCTCGCAAGGCCTTCGCTGAAGCATCTGTCTTTCCCAGTCCAAAGTCCATGTTGCCGCCCCTGGGGCAAGCATTCCCAGCCCATGAATGAGCTTCTTTCCAAGCTCTCCTTCACTGTGGTCATGGGAAAGAGTCTCTCGTGTTTGCTGTTTACAGGGATTGCCCAGGGACCTTGTTCAACACAGCTTTGGATTCAGTTGGCATTTCTAGCAAACACGCAGGCAGCAGTAATAGTGCCGGTGCTGTGTGGACAGCATGTGGAAGGGTGAGGATGTTCAAGAGCCCTTCAGCCCCTCCATGTTTTCTCAGTCTTCACCACTTGAGACTCGAGAGGCTTCTAAGGTTGTACGATGAAGATGGGCGCTTCACTCCAGCTCCTTCAGCTCTCTGGAGACAAATTCTCCCAGCCTTACTCCACACACACATGAGCTTCCTACTCTGCCATTACTCCCCTACAGCTGTTTCTGTGCTCTCAACACATACTTAATATGCACATTCATATTAAGTCACTCAGATGCCAAATGCAACTTCACATCCTTACTAGGCCAATGCAATGCCAAAGGATAGCTCAGCCAGGCCAGGAATGCCTGCATTTCTGCAATCTGTGACTGAACAGTGCCTTAAATGATGATGGTGGGCCTGATGTCCTTAGCTTGAACATAGTCATAGCTTTCACGGAATTACCCCTTTCCACGCTCAAATTTAAATCTAGAAGAGCCTTTCATAAAGTGTTTCTGTGTGTGTTTTAAATCTGCACACACCCACTATACAAAGACATTTTATTATGACATTTTCATAAGTGTGTATGGGGGGCTTGACTTTATATTCATAACTTCATTACCCTCTCTGGCCCACACTTCATAGGTCCTTTTCCTCTTCCCAAACAGTGTGTGTGTGTGTGTTACATACACATACATGTATTTTACATCTAGATTCTCACTATGAGAAAAAATATGTAATACTTGTCTTTCGGGCCTGTCTTACTTCTAGTATGATGCTTTCTTTTCCATCCCTTTTCATGAAATGCCATGATCTCTCTTCCGTATGAATGGAAAACAGTCCACCATGCTTACATAACGCATTGTCTTTCTCCATGCATCTTCTATGGATACCTAGACTGCTGTGACAGCCTCTTACCAGCCATGACTCTGCATATATGGTCTCTCCTGTCTTGCTTTGCATCTATTCCCCACCTCAGCTCAGCTCTTCATTTCTTCTTAGGGGCTCTCTCCAGTCTTCCTAGATTATCTTCTGCCATATGCATTTCTTGGTATCTTTCCATAGAGAAGAGTCTGTGACCAGGACACTCTCACTAACTCTGCTCAGCATCCCACAGTGCAGACTTCATTCTCTACTCTTTCTAGATAGTCAAGTTACATTAGTGAGCCAGTCCAGAACAAGCCAGAATTTGCATGATAAGGACTTTGCCTTGTTGGTCAGGTTGTGATTGTCTCATTCTCCTCAGTCTAGTCTGTACATTTGGCTTGGAGCAACAAAATAAAGCACATAAAGTAAGCCAGCCATGATAGCACAGAACTTTAGTCCCAACACTTGGGAGGCAAAGGCAGGAAGATCTCTGTGAGTTCAAGGCCAACCAGGACTACATAGACCCTGTCTCAAAAGCAAAGAAAAAATATGAGCATGTAAAGTAGTCCCTAACATTTACAGTCTTTTCCCAGTTATAATCCATGTCCTTATAATAGTTGTAGTGTGCCAATACTTGATATGCATCAGAGTTTTCATAATCAATTTGCCACAGAAATTCATCAATATACAAAGAACTATAGGAGCTGGCAGTTCTATTTCCTCCAATTAGGGTGTTGCTCAGCATCAGATAGTAGCCTATTGGATCCAAACTTGAACCCAGCACACTAATAACCTTTACTCTGAACCACTCACCAGAGAAGGCCATTCTTGTTTGCAGATACATAGTCAAATTTGTTCTTTAAAGAATTCCTTTTTATTTTAATTCAACCCAATCACTGCATCTCCTCTGTATCTAATTTAAAAGTGCTATAGAATTTTGAAGAAAAGCACAGTATGATTTAAGAAAAAGGAACTCTGGGAATCTACCTTCAGTTGGAAGAGTAAATAAAGAGCTCTAGGGAGGATGAAAGATAAGATGGAGATGATGGGAAAAGAAGTAGGCCTGGTATCTGGGAGATGATGGAATAGGAGATGGAGCTGGCACTGGGAGATGATAGGGAAGCAAGTGGAGCTGGTATCTAGGAGATGATGGGGAAAGAAGTGGACCTGGTATCTGGGAAATGATGGAAAAGCAGGTGGAGCTGGTATCTAGAAGATGATGGGGAAGGAGGTGGGGCTGACACTGGGAGATGAGCACAGAGACAAATGGAGCTGAAGCAGGTAAGGCTGGCACAGATGCCCTAAATTAGAGACACAGCAAACAGCAGGGGATAGACCCAAAAGTCCTGTTCCTGCAGTAGAGTGAGAGGTGATAGGTGTCTACTGATGACTTTCTTGTAGCTTCAAAAGTGTCACAGGCCATTACCATGAAAGGGGACAATGCTCATGTGTATCTCTATTCCTCGTCCTAAAAGGCCACTGGATTCAGTTATGGGTGCTCCATCCAGATGAGCTTATATAGTGCTAATCATCTCCTAAAGGATTTGCCTCTAAACAGTTATGCCAGATTTAATTTCCAGTCTTCTAATGCATTTAGGTTTAAGCATGAGAGGGGGAAAAATCTTCAAACCACACCATACTCAGAAAAACCCTGGAAGAGTATGAGGCAGAAAATCACCCCTGATTCAGCTGCAATTTACACCAATCCCTTTAATGGGTCTTGTTCAAACAACCTTGTAACGCTGAAGAATATAGCTTCTCCTTTCTTTTATACTGGAAGTGTCAAAAGCCTCTCCGGCCATTTATTTGATAGAGAGGTTGCTAAATGTTATGGCCGATAGCCCCATCCGTCTAGATAATGGCTGACCATTGGTATCTTGCAGAAGCCCTGAGACTTCACCAGCCAAGCAGGGGAAGTTTCTCTGGCCTTTGGACTATGTTCTGTGTGAATATCAAACACATCAGCCATGGGAGGTGGTGGACTCTGGCCCTGGCGGTCGGAGTGCTCTGCCTCAGCTGTGATTCTGTTAACCTGTGTGGCATTTGAACATCCCTTTGTCTCCTTGGGGATGCTCTGACCAGAAGGAAAATGACTCCTGTAAAGTGATATAGGAATGCTACCCACCTCTTTTGAGACAGGGTCTCTTATTGACCTAGAACTCACTAATCATGCGAGTAGGGCTGGTTAGTGAGCCCCGAGGTGCTCCCATTCCTGTTTGGGTCTCCCCACAATCTTAAATTAATATGAAACACACGGACTTTAGGGAAAAACACTACCCTTTCTGATTCTGCTGATTCCAATAAGTTCCTTCTCTTGCCTTTCAGCTGATATGGCTGCTTAGTGATGTGCCAAGAACACAGGTACCTGCTTCTCACAGTGATGCCAGAAGTCCAAGACAACAGACAGAAGAAACATGAGCAGACTGACAAAACTCAAGCTCGAAACTGGAGCCAATACTGTGTGTGTGTGTGTGTGTGTGTGTGTGTGTGTGTGTGTGTGTGTGTTTTACTGGAGTGAAAATCCAGGGCTTCGTGTATGCTTAAACCTCTACACTGAGCTCGCAGACTATATCATGCATCTCACTTAATAGGAAGCCTGGGGACTCAGGACAGCTTAGTTAATAAAGTGCCTGCTTTGCAAATACAAGCATCTGAGTTTGGTCCCCAGAACTCATGTAAAAATGTCATGCATGGTGATGTTTGGCTATATTCTCAATGATAGAGAGGCAGAGATGGGAGGATCCCTGGGGCTCACTGGCCAGCCAGTCTAGCCAAACGAGTGAGCTCTAGGTCAATGAGAGACCCTGTCTCTAGGAGGTGGACAGCATTCCTAAGGATGACACTCAAAATCTGTTCTTTGGCTTCCACATACACATGTGCACACACACAGATACATGCGAATACTTGTGCGTACACTCATACATTCACACATGTTATAATTTGCATATAAAACAGAAAACTTAAATATAGATTGGGTCACTTTTCTCACTAGTCCTCCTCCTATGTAGTACCCCCTAACTCCCTAAGTGCACTATACATACATTGCACACACATACGCACACACACACACACACACACACACAACTGGCAAGGGCAGAGCTATCAAAGCTTTCTGTATAAAAGGTAGGGTGCTGATGCTTTGGTGTCTTAAGAAGAAAGTCATCTATGAGCATCTCTTGCATGGTGGCTATACTAGGAAAAAGCCTTGCAGAGCTGATTGGTGTGACTTCTATCTGAATCACACCCCTAGCATGAGGTGATGCTGGGCTTGGTAACTCATAGCAGACCCAACCATACCTCCAAATCTCACATACCTACCTCAGCTTATATATGGAACACTTCATCTCCTGGGCTCGCACCATCCCAGCAGAGTGGAGCAGGAAAGCAGATATCACCTACACTCCCCTCATCTTCTCAACTTTTTTTTTTAATTTTTTTTTATTCTTCTCTCATATATTACATTCCAACTGCAGTTTGCCTTCCCTCCCCCAAGCCCCTCCCACATCTCCCCACCCCCCAGATAAACCCTGCCTCTGGTTTCCCTTAGAAAAGAGCAGGCCTTCCAAGGACATAACAAAACAGCCAAACATAACATAACCACAATAAGAGTTCCTACATCTCTGAAGTCAGCCACAGTGTCCAGTATTTTTTTTTAAAACCCTTTCCTTGACAAAAATCTACTCAGGCATAAGAGATTGATAATTACAGCATCACACACCCAGACCTTAACTAAGATTTTTCCAGTGAACCCCCAACGACAAATACAACTTTTTGAAGTGAAAATGGATAGATGATAGATAGATAGATAGATAGATAGATAGATAGATAGATAGATAGATAGATAAACAAATATATGATAGCTCAGTAGATAGGTAGGTGAGTAGATACAGAGACAGACCGACAGAGATCCACAAAAATGAATGGCCCCAGTCCCAGCCTGAGTCCCCAGTGGATGGGCTTGCTTTTTTCCCTACACTGGGTATCCTTTATCCTCCTAAGTTTTAATACCTGGTTTAATTCTCCCTATAGGATCAGTCCAGGCAGTTCTCAAGATAATACAGACCTGATTCCTGTACAGTTTCTTCCCACCCTCTCTCAAACCCCTGTCCTACTGTTTTCTTCATAGTCAGAGAACTATGAACTCCAAGGGATAGATGCTCTCCTCCTGTCCCTGCTAAGTATCTGGGGACCACTTTGGACACACTCCTCATCTACAGCTTAAGCAGACACTACAAACCCGTGAACAGGATTCATTAGCTCAGCAAGAGGTCCTGGCAGTTACCCTTGTCACCACTCCTGTATCCAAGAGGAATCCATGGGCTCTGGCAGACAAAAGAGAGCCAGTATCCTCCCCTGCTGCCCTGGGAGGCTGTAGTGGCCACCCGGAACACATCTAAGTAGACTACTGTCCTTGCAAGCACGAACAAGAGCCTGGAGGCTACACTTGAGGCCTGGTCGTGCCACCTCTTCTCACAGTACAGTTTAGCAAATGTTCTCCACACTGCTCTGGGAAGTGAGGACCTTCAGAGATTTGGTAATTGGCATCCAAAGCCTATTGCACCCTGCTGCTCTAAGTGCTTGAAGATTCGTTTCTCATCTAAAGAACAGAAGCTCTAATAAACTAAAGGCAATAGATAACAAAACATTTTCATGACTTCTGTCAGTGGAGAATGGCGATGGGGCAGGTGACAAGACATGAGGGCCATTTCAAGGCTATCACAGTCTACATCAGTCTTTGGGAAGAATGGACCATTCTAGAAATTCCCTATCGACCATTGAGAAGTGAGACCCACACTCCACTAAAAGCATAAACCCAGTGAGATCTCAGCATGGCTCCTCACAATGCTCAGCCCTTTCTCTCTGTTTGCCATGCTTTAGAAAGAAAAAAAAAACATTATTTCAGGGTTTGAGAGATGATTCGGTGGTCAAGAGCACTATGTGCTGACCTTGCAGGAGAACTGGGTTAGGTTCCCAGCACCCACATGAGAGCTCACGCCCACCTGTAACCCCAATTCCAGGAGAATCATCACCTATCTCTGGTCTCAATGGTAGGTACACTTACATACACGTAGGCAAAATACTCTTACACATAAAATTAAAACAAGCAAAGCATTTTTATTTTGCTGATTATTGTTGATTCAGAAAAAAAGAAAGGATGTTTGGCCACTTCAAGTAAGAACATAAGAAGCTTTCTGTGTTTGATTAAACTAAAGTTTAAAACTCTACTGTGTGTATGTATGTATGTATGCATAAGAGAGAGATGAGATATCTGCATGTACATGTGTGTGATGTATGGGTATGTGTGACATGAGAGGGAGTGTGGTATCTCTGGGTGATTATGTGTGTAGGCTGAGTGTGCACTATGGGTTTTGTGCTCAAGACTGTCAGAATTTCTGAGGGAAGAACTCTGGATTGTTTGTATATTGTGAGCCATATAGAAACATGTGGGCTATATGTACTAAAGATTATATGTATGTGAGATGTGGGTGCTTATTTTGGGTTACATGAGTGAATTAGGTTATGTTATGTTGTATATGGATTATGGGTTGTGTATGGTATTATGAGTTGTGTTTATGTTGTAGATTGTGATGTGTGTTGCATATGTACAAATGTTTTCAGTTCTGTGGGAAGGGTTTGTGTAGGGAGAGTTGTGTCTGTCAATGTGCACTGTGAACTGCCTGTGTCATGGATTATGCAAATGCATCTCTGATGAATGTATGTGCTGTGGACTGCAAGCAATGACCAAAGAATTGGTAGAGGGCCAGGGAGATGGTGCTGTGGGTAAGAGCATCATCGAGCAAGCCTGACACGCTGAGTTTTATCCCCTGACAGTGCACACAGATGGATACGGCAGATTTCACACCTGCAATCCCAGTGCTTCCACACTGAGTTTATGAGTACAGGAGAATCACCTGGAAGCGTGTGGGCCAGCTAGCCTGGAGTATGAGGCAAAGCAGCAGAATAAAGACCTACCTCAAAAGGGTAGAAGGCAAAAGGTTACTACTGAATGTTGTCCTCCAATAGTCACATGAGTGCTAGGACACTTCCATGTGTACTCACGCGTGCACCTCCAGTGTTTCTGCCGTGTTTCAGCAGCCCATCATTATAAACCTACCAATGGACTCATCTTTGGATGTGGTCAGAGTATTCACATGCCAATCTTCTCCCAGATGTCCTACATCTAAAAGCTGCTACAGTGGGGACCAAGCCTTCAACTCAGCAGCCCTTGGAGGACATTGTAGATCCAATCATAATAGTTAGTCATGTGAGAAAGCCCCCCACCCCCGGCAAGCAAGGAAAAGCATAGCATGCCTGCCTAGCACAGGGGTTTCCACCCCTCAGGGAATCCTTGAGATGACAGCGCTTTCAGTGACTCCCCAGAGGCCACACAGGTATGCAGTATCCGAGACCAGACTGTAGTCCATTCATCCTGCTTCATGGCCTTCATTTGCATATTTCTGAGTTGATCTTCTCACAGAAGTGACCTTCTCATAGACATTTGTCCAAGCCATCCAAGATCATAACCCTCAGCTTACTTACACAAACATTCTGGTTTAAACTGCCATTTTGTGGAAGAGAGGCAGGCACTGGCCTGAGTAGGGGGGCAGAGGCGGCATACATGCAGAGACCGGAAGTTGACAACTTGAGTCTTCCTTTACCATTCTCCACCATATTATTTAAGCCAGATTTTCCACTGAACCTGAAGCTTGCCAGTTCAGCTAATCAGACTAGCCAGCAAGCCCAAAGGATCTTCTTGTCCCCATGCAACCAGTGCTGGGGTTTTATGACATGGGTACCAGGGCTAAACTTGGGTCCTTGTCCCCTGCAGCTAGCATTTTATTGACTATGTTATTTCCCCAACCCAGAACTGCCATTTATGAATGGATATATTCACTTTTGGGCAGCCCCCATCTCAGGGAACAAACAGTCCCACAGCCTGCCCTGGAACAGGAGCAAGGGCCCTGTTTCACCTTCAAGGAGATCCTCTGAAAAGAGCCAACTTTTTAAAAAATATCTAAGCAGTTAAGGTGCTTCTGGTCCTGCATACCATGGCTCTCCAGGGAGGTGTGTTGGTGTCGAGTGAATAAGGCCACAATGTCTATCAGTCTCTAAGCGTGATGGACAGCATGCCCTGCCTCACTGAGGGGACTTTGAAAGTTCTGTGTCAGCCTTGCTTATCAGTGACACGGGAAGGACAGCAGGAGAGCTCAGAGGAGGAAGTAAAGTGTATACGCCTTGGAAGAAAAAGAAACGGAGCTGATGAGAAGCTGCTGGAAGAGCAAAATAGAAAGGGCCCTACTCCATGCTGCGGCCAGGCTATCAGCCTCCTTCAAAATGCCCATTTCATGCCAAGAGACTCAGCATGGCCAGAATACAGAGTAAGGCATCAGCCCAGGGTATTCCAGTACACATGCAGTCCAGTGAAAACTCCTTAATCGCTCTGTGTCTCAGTTTCTTCCCATATATATTAAGGCTAATAATATCATCTTCATAGCATGGCCAGAAGATTTAGATAAGATGATGTCACAGTTTGGATTTGAAATGTCCCCCTAAGGCTCATGTACTGAGGACGTTGTCCCCGATGCAGCAATGCTCAGAGGTAGGACCTTTGAGCAGTGATTGGATTATGACAGCTCTGGCAGATCAATCCAATAATAGGTTCATAACTGGTGGGTTATTAGGGAGTAGCTAAATCTAAGGAGAAAGAACCTGAGAGGTTTTTAAGACCATCAGTCCCTGACAATATATCTTGTCCAGCCTCCTCCTTAACCTTCCCTTGGCTTCCTGGCCACTATGAAGCAAGCAGCTCTGCTCTATTACACACTACCCTCCCATGAGACACTACAGTCTCTGTGAAGGGAGAAGAGCCAAGGGATCATGGACTGAAGTCTCAGAAGCCCTGAGCCAAAATTAAGTTTTCCCCTTACAGTGTTTTTCCTGGGTATTTTGTTATGGCAATGGAAAGCTGGCTGACACAGAAAGCGCACGCAAACTCCCACTAATAGTATTAAATATCATGTAATACCTGTACTGGAACAATGACATTTAGACCAAACTTATCTAGTAGGGTACCATAAATGCCATCTTTTTGATTCCTAAACAAGCCAGTTTGCAGACCATACATTCATTCCATTTACAGATCGGGAAACTGAGTCAGAGAAGTTACATGGCATTCATGAGTTTTAGTCCAGGCAGGAGTGGTGCTGAAGGGGAACCCTGAGCAAAACTGACTCCAGAGACTGAGCTCTGAACCCTCCTACCATCTCTCCTAAGTGTAAGAAAAGGAAACTGCCTGCCTTACAAAGAATCCTTACTTGTTGTCTTGTCAATCATTAATTTATTTATAGTTCTTTTCTCCCTATGGGTGGTTAGAAACAATGTATCCATGTCTAACCTGGAATTCATTATATATTCCAGAGTGACCTTGAGTTCCTGGCAATCTACCTGCATAAGTCTCCCCAGTGCTGAGACTGCTGACATGCTCCATGTGCCCGGCTACTCAACATTTTAAGGACATAAAGCTCTAGTTGTGTTGTTAGTGGTATTTGAACAGCTCTTCCTTTTAACCCTAATACATAAAATAATAATAATAATAATAAAGTTATGTGGCCATAGTTCTGCAAGTGTGGTTCCCAGGCCAGCAACAGCAACAGGGGGAGGAAGGGGGGGAAGAGAAAGAAGAAGAAGAAGAAGAAGAAGAAGAAGAAGAAGAAGAAGAAGAAGAAGAAGAAGAAGGAGGAGGAGGAGGAGGAGGAGGAGGAGGAGGAGGAGGAGGAGGAGGAGGAGGAGGGGGAGGGGGAGGGGGAGGGCGAGGAGGGGGAGGAGGAGGGGGAGGAGGGAGGGGGAGGGGGAGGAGGAGGGGGAGGAGGAGGGGGAGGAGGAACCAGCCGCCACTGCTACCATCCTGTCAGGTCTGTTACTAATACTAAAATACCTGAAGCAAGCTACCTGTGAAGAAAAAGAAGTTGGAGGTTTAAAGTCCCAAGGAAAAGACACAGGCTCAGCAAGCTCAATTCTCATCTGTATCCCCTCTAAGCAGTCAGAAATAATAGATGCATACATTGATACATACAATTAATGATACCTCCCAAGGCCAAGATTATGGGAGGAGCCCAGCTTTGTCCTTTTAAAATTACTGTATCCCACAGAAACTCATGGAGTCTTCCAAGAATGGCCATACTCTCCAATAACCTAACTTCTGCCCTTTGGGGCCTGATTTCTTACAGGCTCCACCACCTTACAATGGTGGCCCCTGGGACTCAGGCTGTTAACTGTGTGTTGTGATACACCATGTGAGGTAGAAGCCCAGGCCTAAGAACGAATAGAAACTGGAGGGAAATCAAGCAATTTGTGTTTTCAAACCTTGCAGATATTGTTGACGGATGCTACAGCTCTAGCACATTACCTCAGTGGAGGGTGTATCTTCTCTCAGCATCAATCATCATACATGGAGGAAACATTTATAGAGATTCTGGCTCAGTTGGAAGTGGCACCTCCCACCCTCAGATACAAACAGCAGCAGGATCTCCCAGGTGGAAAGTCAGCTTTGACCAGTACACTCACACTCTGGGGTTGTTCTCTGGACACAGGGCCCTAGAGCATAAAAAGAAGGTCTATTCATCAGAATACTGACCGCTCTTCATGGCTCTCAATCAACCTTAGCCGTGTGTGACATTTGGTATTTGGAAACCTTAGCAGATCTGGAGTTATGGGCTTCCCCTTCTCTTCATAAACACTGAAGCTGTGGAGTATGTACCATGACGTCAACCCTGGTTAAAAGCACACTGAAGGCTGTGCACCATTCAAAGACAGAAGTTTCATGAGAAGGACTCCAGCAAGCCCACACACCCATTTCTACACAGGGCTGACTTTCATTAGTGAACCTACTGCTTATAAATAAAACAAAAATCTGTCCTTCACAAGAAATGTACTGGTACTCACAGAGCGCTTGTTAGATGGCTATATTATTCTATTTTACATAATTTGGGGAAGTACATGTGATTAGACTCTTTTATAGGCAAAGATATCAGGCTCTGATAGGATGAGCAGACATGCCAAGCTATAGCTGGTAAATTTAAAGTCAGGGTTTAAAATAATTCTTGACCCACGCCAAAGTCTTACTTTCCAAGCTTAACCACAAGAGCCACATAGGAAAATGCAAGAAAATACTGTCATCTGGGTCACCCCCACACCTTGTTAGATGTGGGGTTTGTGTATAGGTGCCTCTGGATGTTCCCAGAAGACAGCGAACAGCAAAGTCTGGGGCCTGTGCTTTCTCTCATACGCAGAATATATATGTGACATGCAATCAGTAGGCAGATTGTTCCAGGAGAGGAGTGGGTTAGGGAGGGGAGGTGGGGTCAAATATGAGCAAAGTACAATAGTACACATGTATGAAAATGTCACAAAGAATTCCATTCTTTTGTGCTCTAAACATTAATAAAAGAAAACAAATCCTTTATACAAAAAAAAAAATTCTCAATACTAACAAGCATTTTGAGCACCTACCAACCATCTCTCCTTTCCCCCATTCCCCATCCTCTTGTCTGTCCTCTCTCTCTTCTCCCTCTCCCTCTCTCTGTTTGTATCTCTTTTCTCCTTTCCTCTCTCTTCTTCTCTCCTCTTTCTCCTCTCCTCTTCTTGTTCTCATTCCCATCCCCATCCCTTCTCTTCTGTCCTTCCTCATCTCTCTACCTCTACTCCATCTCTTCTCTCTCCGGCTTCTCCCCTCTCCCCTCTCTCCTCTCCCCCCTCCCCCTCCCCCCTCTCACCTCTCCCTCCTCTCCAGTTCCCCAGCTTTCTTCCCTATTTCATCCTCTCCCACTCCTCCCTCCCTTCTTTCCTCAGCCTCCATGATGCAAGCAGCTTTGACCACTAGCATGTGCATTTAATGTGACTTTCTACCACACTGTGGTCCAGAGACAACAGTGCCCTAGTGTCCTGTGGGCTGACAGCTTTGAAAGCACAGACCAGAAGAGCTCTTCCCTCATTGCAGTCACCATGGACATTTTGTTATGAGACAGGAAAGCTGAGTGGCACAAGTGACCACACTGTCCTGCCCACATTCCCTTTGCCCTGGCAGAAACGGCCTGGAATGACCTTCCTTTTCACCTCTACCTATCCAGATCTTCCCATGCCTGCCTTATCCATCTCCTTCCCCTGAACCTGGGAAGCACCAAGTGACCTCAACTGTTAGGTTACCTGCTAGGCTATCTTTGTACCTACACTGGCTGCCTCCACAGCTACACTGCAGGCCAAATCCCTCTGCCTATAAGTTGCACACAGTGTTGGGCAACTTGGAATACAAATATAAAAACATGTCCTATTTGACAAATGCCAAATAAATGTCTAGTGGGAGAGGATCTACCAGGCAGCCAGCAGAGGGTCTCCCCTGGGCTCTGGATTCTACACATCTACTCAGAAACAACAGTGTGGTGATGTGGGTGATCTGCATACAGATGACTGTTGAGCACAATGCAGGTGCTGCCTTCTTGCCTGTGAGACTAATTAAGAGTTCCACATTTTCAAAGCAGACTGTTTAAGAAATGCCTGTGAGGACAATTAAAAGCACAAAACACTGGTCGATGAAACTGGGAGCCATCAAAGGCTGCTGAGTGGCCACGTGAGAGGTGACAGAGCCCAGGGATCAGAAGCCAAGAGTCACCAGCCTGTCCCCTGAAGAGGCTATGGCAGCCACAACACCTCAGGCATGGGGGCAGAGGGTTGACTCCTCTCTACAAAATCTTCTTAGATTGTAAACTAGAAACAGTAATAGCAGTTGCCTTCCTGGGGTAGTTGTTAAGATTGAATGTATTAATATACATAAAGTAATTAAAACACTGCCTTGCGCTTAAGCACTCGATGCCTGTTGGTTGCTATGACCGTAACGATTATTAATATAGTGTTAATGTGTACTCAGAAATAGCAGGAGCCTTTTCTACATTCTCTCCAGCATCCTGGTAACTCTAGTGCTGCAAAGGAACTCCAGGACATTTATTGAATGATTGAAGTAAATAGCAAATCTGCCAACAAATGGTGACCTGGATCACCTGCAAACCTGCTGCCTGAGTGCCCTATGCTGTACCTACTGCCCCATACACAGAGTCACAGGAGCCCTTTTGTATATTCCCATCATGGCTGGATAAGACCGGGGTCCCCTCCCAGTCCATCCTCAGCCTGTCCTAGCCTCGAGTCCATTCTCCATACCAGATCCTCCTCTGCATCTTGCCCAGCCCCTTTTGAATTGGATGCTTTGAGCTACTTGCTAGCATCCTAGTTCTTGCCTTTCTACACTGTTTCTTTCTTCTGCACTTGGCATGTGATGGCTGCTGGTCAGACCAAACTCCTGACTTACCCTACTTAGTTCCTGGAACCCAGCACCCTCTGCTCTCCAGTCCTCCAAGGTCCAGGACCCAAACATTCCAATTGCAAGCTTTCCCTAGTTCTAATCTAGGACTCTGTAGTCTTGCAGGACTGATATTCAGTATCTTATTACTTGGGACTTCCAATCACTTCCTAGTCTTTTTTAACCTCAGTTTCCTGCCCTGAAAAGTGGATTCAGTCTATCTATTCACTGATATAAAATGTAAATGCCTGGAGCATGCTTGGCAGGTGAAAAGGACCTTTTCAATGCGACTTCCTGCTTAGATTACTATTTCACAGTGTGGTGGACTCACCAGAGCCCCATAAAGACACTAGATAAGCCATTTGGCCAGGCAGGACCAGTGATTAAAACCCTCAGCATCAAATCTATTTCTCCAAAAGAGAGCAGAACTTTGTAATAAAACTGAGTTGTGGACATGCTGAAGAAAGCTGTTAGCAGCAGCCTCAGTGACCAAGGTGAAAGGCACATCATCAGAGACTGGGCACAGTGTTATCAAAGAGGATGGAAACCAGGGTGGGCAGCCCAGCGAGCCAGACTGGCGCATCAGTGTGAAACAGTGTGTCCTCACTGAGCAGGCCAGCATTGAAAAATTGTAATTGGCATTCTGGGAAAGAACAGAAAATTCAGTGCTGAACTATAATGATCTAAGAATATAGTTATATCAGAGTTTGGGGTCCTTGACATATCAAAGAGAACAATCCCTAGAGTTTCTAAGCCCGTAACCAAAGGAATTCATTACCAATTGTGTGTGTGTTCCTGTGTATACAAGTATGTACAACCGGTTACTTTGGAAATCAATTTGGCATTATCTCAGAAAACTGGGGATAGATCTACCTCAAGACCCAGCTATACAACTCCTGGGCATATACCCAAAAGATGCTCCACCATCTCACAAAGACACTTGATCCACTATGTTCATAGCAGCTTTATTCGTAATAGCCAGAAACTGGAAAAAACCTAGATGTCCCTCAACTGAAGAATGGATACAGAAAATGTGGTACATGTACACAATGGAATACTATTCAGCTATTAAAAACCAAGACATCATGAATTTTGTAGGCAAATGGATGGAACTTGAAAATATCATCCTGAGTAAGGCAAGCCAGTCACAAAAGGACACACATGACACAGGAGCATGTGTTCCTTTGAGAGGATCCACCCAGCAGCTGACTCAGACAGATACAGACACCCATAGCCAAACAGTGGATAGAGCTTGGGGACTCTTATGGAAGAGTAGGAGGAAGGATTTGAAAACCCAAAGGGGATAAGAACTCCACAAGAAGACCAACAGAGTTAACTAACCTGGACCTTTCAGGCTCTCAGAATTCACCAGCCAAAGAACATACACAGGCTGAACCCAGGCCTCCCCAGTTGTATACAGCAGATGTGCAGCTTGACCTTCATGTGGGTTTCAAACAACTGGAACAGGGGCTATCCCAAAAGTTGTTGCCTATATGTGGGATATTTTCTCCTATCTGGGCTGCCTTGTCTGGCTTCTGTGGGAAAGGAAGCACCTTCCCTCAGAAAGACTTGAAATGTCAGGGTGGGAGGAATACCCATGGGGGCCAAACCAACTCAGAGGAGAAGGGTAGGGGGTAGGTGAAGGATTGTAGGAGGTGGTGATCAGGAGGGGGCAGTGAGCAGGATGTAAAGTGGATAAGTATAAAAAATTAAATTCAACTAAAAAAAAAAACAAGCATGTGCATGTATACACATATGTTCCTTGTACATGTGTGTGAGTTCTTGTGTGTATATGAATTTATGTGTGAGAACATGTGTGCTTCTATGCATACATGTAAGAGGCAGAGGTCAACCTCAAGGGTTGTTTTCTAGATGTTATCCATATTGTTTTTAGAAATAGGGTCTCTCACTTGCCTGGAGCTTATCAATCAGGCTAGCCAGGGAACCCCAGTATCCTGCTGTTTCCATCTTCCCAGCACAAGGAATGTGCACCACCATACCTGGCTTCTATCTTTCAAACAAAGCCCCCTACCATGCTTCCACAGCAAGCATCTTACCGACTGAGCCACCTCCTCAGCCCCCATTACCAATCTTTTAAACAACCTCAGGCCATGATGCTGAAGACAGCCAATTTCAGAGGGACAGAGCTACAAAGTAAAGATGCTTTTACTAGATTAAAAACAAGCCAGGTCTGGTTGCACATGTTTTGGTGGACCTGTTAGATCATACTGGAGCTAAGAGACTCCTGTCATCTGGTGACATGGTAGCCACCATGATGTCATTATGTAATCTCTACACCTATGGTTGTGGTGGTGCCATTTAAACAGATCTACGGCACTGCTGATCATAGAAAAGTGGAGCACAAGGGCTAGGAAGATGGCTCAGTCAGTAAAGGGCTTGCCGTGCAGGCAAGAAAATCCAAGTTTGAGCCCCAGAACTCAGGTAAAAACAAACAAACAAAACCTAACTGGATTATGAACCCCAAGTCCCAGTAAAAGATTTTTGTCTCAAAACAGAATGTGGACAGTTCCTAAGGAATGACACTTAAGTCTGACCTCTGGCCTCTGTCTATACACACACACACACACATACACGAAGAGAGAGAGAGACAGACAGACAGACACACAGACACACAGACACACAGACACTCAGACACTCACACACACACACACACACACATACACAAAGAGAGAGAGAGAGACAGACAGACAGACAGACAGACAGACAGACACACACACAGACACACAGACACACAGACACTCAGACACTCACACACACACACACACACACACACACACAAGAAAGGTGTATGAAATGGGTCTGGAGAGGTAGCTCAGTAGTTAAAAGCACTGGCTGTTCTTGAAGAGGACCCAGGTAAAATCCTTAGCACCCATAAGGTGGTTTACAACTATCTGTAATTCCAGTACCAGGGGATGCAACACTTTCTTTTGGACTCTGAGGGCACTGCACACACATACTGCATGGACATACAAGCAGACAAAATACCCAAACACATAAAAATTCTTAAATGAACAAAACTGGAGCAGAGAATACATAACTACATGTACTGTACAGGGCCTGATAATGATACCACATCTCTTGCTGTTTATGTGGCTACTGTGTTTCAGTTTTCATGATTCACTGCACCTTTACTCGAGGTTCCTGTAAAAAGGGCTGAATTAACCCATCAGCTCCCTGCATGTTTCTCAAGTTCACTGCATCTCCCAAGATACATCATCTCCTCTGGTGCTCAGTTTGATTTGATGCTGTATCCTGCTGCCTGGCACTAGAAGAGAAAGGCTAGACCACATAGTCTAAGTGTGCAGTGGATTATCCCATCTAAGGTTATGGAAGTGTGCTTACGTGGTGACATAGTTTCTGCAGTACATTTATCAGAACACAGACCCATCATTAAGGGACACATGGACCCCCCTCCCCATTATAGCTGCTGCTGTTCCCACCATCCCCGCCTCTGAGAACATGGCTGTGCCTCCTACATACACTGATCTTGGCAAGTATGTCAGGGATGTCTTCACCAAGGGCTACGGTTTTGGCTTAATAAAACTTGATTTAAAAACAAAGTCCGAGAATGGGTTGAAATTTACCAGCTCAGACTCTGCCAACACAGAGACCACCAAACTGAATGGCAATCTGGAAACCAAGTACAGATGGGCTGAGTATGGGCTAACATTTAGAGAAGTGGAACACAGACAGCACCCTGGGCACTGAGATCACTGTGGAAGACCAGCTTGCTCAAGGACTGAAGCTGACCTTCAATTCATCTTTCTCACCTAACACTGGGGGCGGGGGGAATGCTAAAATCAAGATGATACAAGAGCATATCAACCTGGGCTGTGGTGGACTTTGACATCACTGGGCTCTCAATCCTGAGTACTCTGGTACTTGGCTATGAAGGTTGGCTGGCTGGCTACCAGATGAATTTTGAGACCTCGAAGTCCCAGTTGACTCAGAGCAACTTCGCAGTTGACTACAAGACAGAAGAATTCCAACTTCATACTAATGTGAATGACAGGACAGAGTTCCATTTACCAGTAGGTGAACAAGAAGTTGAAGACTGCTGTCAATCTCGCCTGGACTGCAGGAAACAGTGACACTCACTTTGGAATAGCAGCCAAGTATCAGGTCAACCCCGATACCTACTTTTCAGCCAAAGTGAACAATTCCAGCTTGATTGGCTTAGGGTACACTCAGACCTTAAAACCAGGTATCACACTGATGCTGTCAGCCCTGTTGGATGGCAAGAATGTCAATGCAGGCAGTCACAAGATTGGTTTAGGACTGGAATTTCAAGCATAAATGAATATTGTACAATTGCTAATTTTAAACTATTTTGCATCATAGCTGCCTTCAGAATTCATCTGTTAGACTACACCAACTCTGCCTTCTGAGTACAGGGATTAAAGGAGTGCACCACCACAGTAACTCAGAAGTTATCTGTACTGGCTAGTTTTGTGTCAATTTGACACAGGCTGGAGTTATCTCAGAGAAAGGAGCTTCAGTTGAGAAAATGCCTCCATGAGCTCCAACTGTAAGGCATTTTCTCAATTAGTGATCAAGTGGGGAGGGCCCCTTGTGGGTGGTACCATCTCTGGGCTGGTAGTCTTGGTTCTATAAGAAAGCAGGCTGAGCAAGCCAGAAAAAGCAAGCCAGTAAAGAACATCCCTCCATGGCCTCTGCATCAGCTCCTGCTTCCTGACCTGCTTAAGTTCTAGTCCTGACTTCCTTTGGTGATGAACAGCTGTATGGAAGGGTAAGCTGAATAAACCCTTTCCTCCCCAACTTGCTTCTTG